>NW_027366571.1:0-69854 GCF_046119375.1 Phyllobates terribilis | reverse complement strand
CAAACATTTCTGGTATATGAAAAAACATGTTTTTCAAATGGCAAAAATCAATGAATATTGTAAATGCACAAACAGTAATATCTCCACATTGCAAGGTGCAATTCTGAAATTTTTTGCTTTTTCCTGCTAATCCTAGCATGATAAAGAAGATTCAAAGAGAGTGAGATGCCAGCTCCTTTCATTCAGTCAGTAGCTTCAAACATTTCTGGTATATGAAAAACATGTTTTTCAATGGCAAAAATCAATGAATATTGTAAATGCACAAACAGTAATATCTCCACATTGCACGGTGCAATTCTGAAATTTTTAGCTTTTTCCTGTTAATCCTAGCATGATAAAGAAGATTCAAAGAGAGTGAGATGCCAGCTCCTTTCATTCAGTCAGTAGCTTCAAACATTTCTGGTATATGAAAAAACATGTTTTCAATGGCAAAAATCAATGAATATTGTAAATGCACAAACTGTAATATCTCCACATTGCAAGGTGCAATTCTGAAATTTTTTGCTTTTTCTGCTAATCCTAGCATGATAAAGAAGATTCAAAGAGAGTGAGATGCCAGCTCCTTTCATTCAGTCAGTAGCTTCAAACATTTCTGGTATATGAAAAAACATGTTTTTCAATGGCAAAAATCAATGAATATTGTAAATGCACAAACAGTAATATCTCCACATTGCAAGGTGCAATTCTGAAATTTTTTGCTTTTTCCTGCTAATCCTAGCATGATAAAGAAGATTCAAAGAGAGTGAGATGCCAGCTCCTTTCATTCAGTCAGTAGCTTCAAACATTTCTGGACGTTTTTCAATGGCAAAAATCAATGATATTGTAAATGCACAAACAGTAATATCTCCACATTGCAAGGTGCAATTCTGAAATTTTTTGCTTTTTCCTGTTAATCTAGCATGATAAAGAAGATTCAAAGAGAGTGAGATGCCAGCTCCTTTCATTCAGTCAGTAGCTTCAAACATTTCTGGTATATGAAAAACATGTTTTTCAATGGCAAAAATCAATGAATATTGTAAATGCACAAACAGTAATATCTCCACATTGCAAGGTGCAATTCTGAAATTTTTTGCTTTTTCCTGTTAATCCTAGCATGATAAAGAAGATTCAAAGGAGTGAGATGCCAGCTCCTTTCAATCAGTCAGTAGCTTCAAACATTTCTGGTATATGAAAAACATGTTTTTCAATGGCAAAATCAATGAATATTGTAAATGCACAAACAGTAATATCTCCACATTGCAAGGTGCAATTCTGAAATTTTTTGCTTTTTCCTGCTAATCCTAGCATGATAAAGAAGATTCAAAGAGAGTGAGATGCCAGCTCCTTTCATTCAGTCAGTAGCTTCAAACATTCCTGGTATATGAAAAACATGTTTTTCAATGGCAAAAATCAATGAATATTGTAAATGCACAAACAGTAATATCTCCACATTGCACGGTGCAATTCTGAAATTTTAGCTTTTTCCTGTTAATCCTAGCATGATAAAGAAGATTCAAAGAGAGTGAGATGCCAGCTCCTTTCATTCAGTCAGTAGCTTCAAACATTTCTGGTATATGAAAAACATGTTTTTCAATGGCAAAATCAATGAATATTGTAAATGCACAAACAGTAATATCTCCACATTGCAAGGTGCAATTCTGAAATTTTTTGCTTTTTCCTGCTAATCCTAGCATGATAAAGAAGATTCAAAGAGAGTGAGATGCCAGCTCCTTTCATTCAGTCAGTAGCTTCAAACATTTCTGGTATATGAAAAACATGTTTTTCAATGGCAAAAATCAATGAATATTGTAAATGCACAAACAGTAATATCTCCACATTGCAAGGTGCAATTCTGAAATTTTTTGCTTTTTCCTGCTAATCCTAGCATGATAAAGAAGATTCAAAGAGAGTGAGATGCCAGCTCCTTTCATTCAGTCAGTAGCTTCAAACATTTCTGGACGTTTTTCAATGGCAAAAATCAATGAATATTGTAAATGCACAAACAGTAATATCTCCACATTGCAAGGTGCAATTCTGAAATTTTTTGCTTTTTCCTGCTAATCCTAGCATGATAAAGAAGATTCAAAGAGAGTGAGATGCCAGCTCCTTTCATTCAGTCAGTAGCTTCAAAACATTTCTGGACGTTTTTCAATGGCAAAAATTAATGAATATTGTAAATGCACAAACAGTAATATCTCCACATTGCAAGGTGCAATTCTGAAATTTTTTGCTTTTTCCTGCTAATCCTAGCATGATAAAGAAGATTCAAAGAGAGTGAGATGCCAGCTCCTTTCATTCAGTCAGTAGCTTCAAACATTTCTGGTATATGAAAAACATGTTTTTCAATGGCAAAAATCAATGAATATTGTAAATGCACAAACAGTAATATCTCCACATTGCAAGGTGCAATTCTGAAATTTTTGCTTTTTCCGGCTAATCCTAGCATGATAAAGAAGATTCAAAGAGAGTGAGATGCCAGCTCCTTTCATTCAGTCAGTAGCTTCAAACATTTCTGGACGTTTTTCAATGGCAAAAATTAATGAATATTGTAAATGCACAAACAGTAATATCTCCACATTGCAAGGTGCAATTCTGAAATTTTTTGCTTTTTCCTGCTAATCCTAGCATGATAAAGAAGATTCAAAGAGAGTGAGATGCCAGCTCCTTTCATTCAGTCAGTAGCTTCAAACATTTCTGGTATATGAAAAACATGTTTTTCAATGGCAAAAATCAATGAATATTGTAAATGCACAAACAGTAATATCTCCACATTGCAAGGTGCAATTCTGAAATTTTTTGCTTATTTCCTGTTAATCCTAGCATGATAAAGAAGATTCAAAGAGAGTGAGATGCCAGCCTCCTTTCATTCAGTCAGTAGCTTCAAACATTTCTGGTATATGAAAAACATGTTTTTCAATGGCAAAAATCAATGAATATTGTAAATGCACAAACAGTAATATCTCCACATTGCAAGGTGCAATTCTGAAATTTTTGCTTTTTCCTGCTAATCCTAGCATGATAAAGAAGATTCAAAGAGAGTGAGATGCCAGCTCCTTTCATTCAGTCAGTAGCTTCAAACATTTCTGGTATATGAAAAACATGTTTTTCAATGGCAAAAATCAATGAATATTGTAAATGCACAAACAGTAATATCTCCACATTGCACGGTGCAATTCTGAAATTTTTAGCTTTTTCCTGTTAATCCTAGCATGATAAAGAAGATTCAAAGAGAGTGAGATGCCAGCTCCTTTCATTCAGTCAGTAGCTTCAAACATTTCTGACGTTTTTCAATGGCAAAAATTAATGAATATTGTAAATGCACAAACAGTAATATCTCCACATTGCAAGGTGCAATTCTGAAATTTTTTGCTTTTTCCTGCTAATCCTAGCATGATAAAGAAGATTCAAAGAGAGTGAGATGCCAGCTCCTTTCATTCAGTCAGTAGCTTCAAACATTTCTGGTATATGAAAAACATGTTTTTCAATGGCAAAAATCAATGAATATTGTAAATGCACAAACAGTAATATCTCCACATTGCAAGGTGCAATTCTGAAATTTTTTGCTTTTCCTGCTAATCCTAGCATGATAAAGAGATTCAAAGAGAGTGAGATGCCAGCTCCTTTCATTCAGTCAGTAGCTTCAAACATTTCTGGTATAATGAAAAACATGTTTTTCAATGGCAAAAATCAATGGAATATTGTAAATGCACAAACAGTAATATCTCCACATTGCACGGTGCAATTCTGAAATTTTTAGCTTTTTCCTGTTAATCCTAGCATGATAAAGAAGATTCAAAGAGAGTGAGATGCCAGCTCCTTTCATTCAGTCAGTAGCTTCAAACATTTCTGGTATATGAAAACATGTTTTTCAATGGCAAAAATCAATGAATATTGTAAATGCACAAACAGTAATATCTCCACATTGCAAGGTGCAATTCTGAAATTTTTTGCTTTTCTGCTAATCCTAGCATGATAAAGAAGATTCAAAGAGAGTGAGATGCCAGCTCCTTTCATTCAGTCAGTAGCTTCAAACATTTCTGGTATATGAAAAACATGTTTTTCAATGGCAAAATCAATGAATATTGTAAATGCACAAACAGTAATATCTCCACATTGCAAGGTGCAATTCTGAAATTTTTGCTTTTTCCTGTTAATCCTAGCATGATAAAGAAGATTCAAAGAGAGTGAGATGCCAGCTCCTTTCAATCAGTCAGTAGCTTCAAACATTTCTGGTATATGAAAAACATGTTTTTCAATGGCAAAAATCAATGAATATTGTAAATGCACAAACAGTAATATCTCCACATTGCAGGTGCAATTCTGAAATTTTTTGCTTTTTCCTGCTAATCCTAGCATGATAAAGAAGATTCAAAGAGAGTGAGATGCCAGCTCCTTTCATTCAGTCAGTAGCTTCAAACATTTCTGGTATATGAAAAACATGTTTTTCAATGGCAAAAATCAATGAATATTGTAAATGCACAAACAGTAATATCTCCACATTGCACGGTGCAATTCTGAAATTTTAGCTTTTTCCTGTTAATCCTAGCATGATAAAGAAGATTCAAAGAGAGTGAGATGCCAGCTCCTTTCATTCAGTCAGTAGCTTCAAACATTTCTGGTATATGAAAAACATGTTTTTCAATGGCAAAAATCAATGAATATTGTAAATGCACAAACAGTAATATCTCCACATTGCAAGGTGCAATTCTGAATTTTTTGCTTTTTCCTGCTAATCCTAGCATGATAAAGAAGATTCAAAGAGAGTGAGATGCCAGCTCCTTTCATTCAGTCAGTAGCTTCAAACATTTCTGGTATATGAAAAACATGTTTTTCAATGGCAAAAATCAATGAATATTGTAAATGCACAAACAGTAATATCTCCACATTGCAAGGTGCAATTCTGAAATTTTTTGCTTTTTCCTGCTAATCCTAGCATGATAAAGAAGATTCAAAGAGAGTGAGATGCCAGCTCCTTTCATTCAGTCAGTAGCTTCAAACATTTCTGGACGTTTTTCAATGGCAAAAATCAATGAATATTGTAAATGCACAAACAGTAATATCTCCACATTGCAAGGTGCAATTCTGAAATTTTTTGCTTTTTCCTGCTAATCCTAGCATGATAAAGAAGATTCAAAGAGAGTGAGATGCCAGCTCCTTTCATTCAGTCAGTAGCTTCAAACATTTCTGGACGTTTTTCAATGGCAAAAATTAATGAATATTGTAAATGCACAAACAGTAATATCTCCACATTGCAAGGTGCAATTCTGAAATTTTTTGCTTTTTCCTGCTAATCCTAGCATGATAAAGAAGATTCAAAGAGAGTGAGATGCCAGCTCCTTTCATTCAGTCAGTAGCTTCAAACATTTCTGGTATATGAAAAACATGTTTTTCAATGGCAAAAATCAATGAATATTGTAAATGCACAAACAGTAATATCTCCACATTGCAAGGTGCAATTCTGAAATTTTTTGCTTTTTCCTGCTAATCCTAGCATGATAAAGAAGATTCAAAGAGAGTGAGATGCCAGCTCCTTTCATTCAGTCAGTAGCTTCAAACATTTCTGGACGTTTTTCAATGGCAAAAATTAATGAATATTGTAAATGCACAAACAGTAATATCTCCACATTGCAAGGTGCAATTCTGAAATTTTTTGCTTTTTCCTGCTAATCCTAGCATGATAAAGAAGATTCAAAGAGAGTGAGATGCCAGCTCCTTTCATTCAGTCAGTAGCTTCAAACATTTCTGGTATATGAAAAACATGTTTTTCAATGGCAAAAATCAATGAATATTGTAAATGCACAAACAGTAATATCTCCACATTGCAAGGTGCAATTCTGAAATTTTTTGCTTTTTCCTGTTAATCCTAGCATGATAAAGAAGATTCAAAGAGAGTGAGATGCCAGCTCCTTTCATTCAGTCAGTAGCTTCAAACATTTCTGGTATATGAAAAACATGTTTTTCAATGGCAAAAATCAATGAATATTGTAAATGCACAAACAGTAATATCTCCACATTGCAAGGTGCATTCTGAAATTTTTTGCTTTTTCCTGCTAATCCTAGCATGATAAAGAAGATTCAAAGAGAGTGAGATGCCAGCTCCTTTCATTCAGTCAGTAGCTTCAAACATTTCTGGTATATGAAAACATTGTTTTTCAATGGCAAAAATCAATGAATATTGTAAATGCACAAACAGTAATATCTCCACATTGCACGGTGCAATTCTGAAATTTTTAGCTTTTTCCTGTTAATCCTAGCATGATAAAGAAGATTCAAAGAGAGTGAGATGCCAGCTCCTTTCATTCAGTCAGTAGCTTCAAACATTTCTGGACGTTTTTCAATGGCAAAAATTAATGAATATTGTAAATGCACAAACAGTAATATCTCCACATTGCAAGGTGCAATTCTGAAATTTTTGCTTTTTCCTGCTAATCCTAGCATGATAAAGAAGATTCAAAGAGAGTGAGATGCCAGCTCCTTTCATTCAGTCAGTAGCTTCAAACATTTCTGGTATATGAAAAACATGTTTTTCAATGGCAAAAATCAATGAATATTGTAAATGCACAAACAGTAATATCTCCCCATTGCAAGGTGCAATTCTGAAATTTTTGCTTTTTCCTGCTAATCCTAGCATGATAAAGAAGATTCAAAGAGAGTGAGATGCCAGCTCCTTTCATTCAGTCAGTAGCTTCAAACATTTCTGGTATATGAAAAACATGTTTTCAATGGCAAAAATCAATGAATATTGTAAATGCACAAACAGTAATATCTCCACATTGCACGGTGCAATTCTGAAATTTTAGCTTTTTTCCTGGTTAATCCTAGCATGATAAAGAAGATTCAAAGAGAGTGAGATGCCAGCTCCTTTCATTCAGTCAGTAGCTTCAAACATTTCTGGTATATGAAAAACATGTTTTTCAATGGCAAAAATCAATGAATATTGTAAATGCACAAACAGTAATATCTCCACATTGCAAGGTGCAATTCTGAAATTTTTTGCTTTTCTCTGCTAATCCTAGCATGATAAAGAAGATTCAAAGAGAGTGAGATGCCAGCTCCTTTCATTCAGTCAGTAGCTTCAAACATTTCTGGTATATGAAAAACATGTTTTTCAATGGCAAAAATCAATGAGTATTGTAAATGCACAACAGTAATATCTCCACATTGCACGGTGCAATTCTGAAATTTTTAGCTTTTTCCTGTTAATCCTAGCATGATAAAGAAGATTCAAAGAGAGTGAGATGCCAGCTCCTTTCATTCAGTCAGTAGCTTCAAACATTTCTGGTATATGAAAAACCTGTTTTTCAATGGCAAAAATCAATGATATATTGTAAATGCACAACAGTAATATCTCCATATTGCAAGGTGCAATTCTGAAATTTTTTGCTTTTTCCTGCTAATCCTAGCATGATAAAGAAGATTCAAAGAGAGTGAGATGCCAGCTCCTTTCATTCAGTCAGTAGCTTCAAACATTTCTGGTATATGAAAAACATGTTTTTCAATGGCAAAAATCAATGAATATTGTAAATGCACAAACAGTAATATCTCCACATTGCACGGTGCAATTCTGAAAATTTTAGCTTTTTCCTGTTAATCCTAGCATGATAAAGAAGATTCAAAGAGAGTGAGATGCCAGCTCCTTTCATTCAGTCAGTAGCTTCAAACATTTCTGGTATATGAAAAACATGTTTTTCAATGGCAAAAATCAATGAATATTGTAAATGCACAAACAGTAATATCTCCACATTGCAAGGTGCAATTCTGAAATTTTTTGCTTTTTCCTGTTAATCCTAGCATGATAAAGAAGATTCAAAGAGAGTGAGATGCCAGCTCCTTTCATTCAGTCAGTAGCTTCAAACATTTCTGGTATATGAAAAACATGTTTTTCAATGGCAAAAATCAATGAATATTGTAAATGCACAAACAGTAATATCTCCACATTGCAAGGTGCAATTCTGAAATTTTTTGCTTTTTCCTGCTAATCCTAGCATGATAAAGAAGATTCAAAGAGAGTGAGATGCCAGCTCCTTTCATTCAGTCAGTAGCTTCAAACATTTCTGGTATATGAAAAACGTTTTCAATGGCAAAAATCAATGAATATTGTAAATGCACAAACAGTAATATCTCCACATTGCACGGTGCAATTCTGAAATTTTTAGCTTTTTCCTGTTAATCCTAGCATGATAAAGAAGATTCAAAGAGAGTGAGATGCCAGCTCCTTTCATTCAGTCAGTAGCTTCAAACATTTCTGGACGTTTTCAATGGCAAAAATCAATGAATATTGTAAATGCACAAACAGTAATATCTCCACATTGCAAGGTGCAATTCTGAAATTTTTTGCTTTTTCCTGTTAATCCTAGCATGATAAAGAAGATTCAAAGAGAGTGAGATGCCAGCTCCTTTCATTCAGTCAGTAGCTTCAAACATTTCTGGTATATGAAAAACATGTTTTTCAATGGCAAAAATCAATGAATATTGTAAATGCACAAACAGTAATATCTCCACATTGCAAGGTGCATTCTGAAATTTTTTGCTTTTTCCTGTTAATCCTAGCATGATAAAGAAGATTCAAAGAGAGTGAGATGCCAGCTCCTTTCATTCAGTCAGTAGCTTCAAACATTTCTGGTATATGAAAAACATGTTTTTCAATGGCAAAAATCAATGAATATTGTAAATGCACAAACAGTAATATCTCCACATTGCAAGGTGCAATTCTGAAATTTTTGCTTTTTCCTGCTAATCCTAGCATGATAAAGAAGATTCAAAGAGAGTGAGATGCCAGCTCCTTTCATTCAGTCAGTAGCTTCAAACATTTCTGGTATATGAAAAACATGTTTTTCAATGGCAAAAATCAATGAATATTGTAAATGCACAAACAGTAATATCTCCACATTGCAAGGTGCAATTCTGAAATTGTTTGCTTTTTCCTGCTAATCCTAGCATGATAAAGAAGATTCAAAGAGTGAGATGCCAGCTCCTTTCATTCAGTCAGTAGCTTCAAACATTTCTGGTATATGAAAAACATGTTTTTCAATGGCAAAATCAATGAATATTGTAAATGCACAAACAGTAATATCTCCACATTGCAAGGTGCAATTCTGAAATTTTTTGCTTTTCCTGCTAATCCTAGCATGATAAAGAAGATTCAAAGAGAGTGAGATGCCAGCTCCTTTCATTCAGTCAGTAGCTTCAAACATTTCTGGGACGTTTTTCAATGGCAAAAATCAATGAATATTGTAAATGCACAAACAGTAATATCTCCACATTGCAAGGTGGCAATTCTGAAATTTTTTGCTTTTTCCTGCTAATCCTAGCATGATAAAGAAGATTCAAAGAGAGTGAGATGCCAGCTCCTTTCATTCAGTCAGTAGCTCAAACATTTCTGGACGTTTTTCAATGGCAAAAATCAATGAATATTGTAAATGCACAAACAGTAATATCTCCACATTGCAAGGTGCAATTCTGAAATTTTTTGCTTTTTCCTGTTAATCCTAGCATGATAAAGAAGATTCAAAGAGTGAGATGCCAGCTCCTTTCATTCAGTCAGTAGCTTCAAACATTTCTGGTATATGAAAAACATGTTTTTCAATGGCAAAAATCAATGAATATTGTAAATGCACAAACAGTAATATCTCCACATTGCAAGGTGCAATTCTGAAATTTTTTGCTTTTTCCTGCTAATCCTAGCATGATAAAGAAGATTCAAAGAGAGTGAGATGCCAGCTCCTTTCATTCAGTCAGTAGCTTCAAACATTTCTGGACGTTTTCAATGGCAAAAATCAATGAATATTGTAAATGCACAAACAGTAATATCTCCACATTGCAAGGTGCAATTCTGAAATTTTTTGCTTTTTCCTGCTAATCCTAGCATGATAAAGAAGATTCAAAGAGAGTGAGATGCCAGCTCCTTTCATTCAGTCAGTAGCTTCAAACATTTCTGGACGTTTTTCAATGGCAAAAATCAATGAATATTGTAAATGCACAAACAGTAATATCTCCACATTGCAAGGTGCAATTCTGAAATTTTTTGCTTTTCCTGTTAATCCTAGCATGATAAAGAAGATTCAAAGAGAGTGAGATGCCAGCTCCTTTCATTCAGTCAGTAGCTTCAAACATTTCTGGTATATGAAAAACATGTTTTTCAATGGCAAAAATCAATGAATATTGTAAATGCACAAACAGTAATATCTCCACATTGCAAGGTGCAATTCTGAAATTTTTTGCTTTATCCTGCTAATCCTAGCATGATAAAGAAGATTCAAAGAGAGTGAGATGCCAGCTCCTTTCATTCAGTCAGTAGCTTCAAACATTTCTGGTATATGAAAAACATGTTTTTTCAATGGCAAAAATCAATGAATATTGTAAATGCACAAACAGTAATATCTCCACATTGCAAGGTGCAATTCTGAAATTTTTTGCTTTTTCCTGCTAATCCTAGCATGATAAAGAAGATTCAAAGAGAGTGAGATGCCAGCTCCTTTCATTCAGTCAGTAGCTTCAAACATTTCTGGTATATGAAAACATGTTTTTCAATGGCAAAAATCAATGAATATTGTAAATGCACAAACAGTAATATCTCCACATTGCACGGTGCAATTCTGAAATTTTTAGCTTTTTCCTGTTAATCCTAGCATGATAAAGAAGATTCAAAGAGAGTGAGATGCCAGCTCCTTTCATTTCAGTCAGTAGCTTCAAACATTTCTGGTATATGAAAAACATGTTTTTCAATGGCAAAAATATCATGAATATTGTAAATGCACAAACAGTAATATCTCCACATTGCAAGGTGCAATTCTGAAATTTTTTGCTTTTTCCTGTTAATCCTAGCATGATAAAGAAGATTCAAAGAGAGTGAGATGCCAGCTCCTTTCATTCAGTCAGTAGCTTCAAAACATTTCTGGTATATGAAAAACATGTTTCAATGGCAAAAATCAATGAATATTGTAAATGCACAAACAGTAATATCTCCACATTGCAAGGTGCAATTCTGAAATTTTTTGCTTTTTCCTGCTAATCCTAGCATGATAAAGAAGATTCAAAGAGAGTGAGATGCCAGCTCCTTTCATTCAGTCAGTAGCTTCAAACATTTCTGGTATATGAAAAACGTTTTTCAATGGCAAAAATCAATGAATATTGTAAATGCACAAACAGTAATATCTCCACATTGCACGGTGCAATTCTGAAATTTTTAGCTTTTTCCTGTTAATCCTAGCATGATAAAGAAGATTCAAAGAGAGTGAGATGCCAGCTCCTTTCATTCAGTCAGTAGCTTCAAACATTTCTGGACGTTTTTCAATGGCAAAAATCAATGAATATTGTAAATGCACAAACAGTAATATCTCCACATTGCAAGGTGCAATTCTGAAATTTTTTGCTTTTTCCTGTTAATCCTAGCATGATAAAGAAGATTCAAAGAGAGTGAGATGCCAGCTCCTTTCATTCAGTCAGTAGCTTCAAACATTTCTGGTATATGAAAAACATGTTTTTCAATGGCAAAAATCAATGAATATTGTAAATGCACAAACAGTAATATCTCCACATTGCAAGGTGCAATTCTGAAATTTTTTGCTTTTTCCTGTTAATCCTAGCATGATAAAGAAGATTCAAAGAGAGTGAGATGCCAGCTCCTTTCATTCAGTCAGTAGCTTCAAACATTTCTGGTATATGAAAAACATGTTTTTCAATGGCAAAAATCAATGAATATTGTAAATGCACAAACAGTAATATCTCCAACATTGCAAGGTGCAATTCTGAAATTTTTTGCTTTTTCCTGCTAATCCTAGCATGATAAAGAAGATTCAAAGAGAGTGAGATGCCAGCTCCTTTCATTCAGTCAGTAGCTTCAAACATTTCTGGTATATGAAAAACATGTTTTTCAATGGCAAAATCAATGAATATTGTAAATGCACAAACAGTAATATCTCCACATTGCAAGGTGCAATTCTGAAATTGTTTGCTTTTTCCTGCTAATCCTAGCATGATAAAGAAGATTCAAAGAGTGAGATGCCAGCTCCTTTCATTCAGTCAGTAGCTTCAAACATTTCTGGTATATGAAAACATGTTTTTCAATGGCAAAAATCAATGAATATTGTAAATGCACAAACAGTAATATCTCCACATTGCAAGGTGCAATTCTGAAATTTTTTGCTTTTTCCTGCTAATCCTAGCATGATAAAGAAGATTCAAAGAGAGTGAGATGCCAGCTCCTTTCATTCAGTCAGTAGCTTCAAACATTTCTGGACGTTTTTCAATGGCAAAAATCAATGAATATTGTAAATGCACAAACAGTAAATATCTCCACATTGCAAGGTGCAATTCTGAAATTTTTTGCTTTTTCCTGCTAATCCTAGCATGATAAAGAAGATTCAAAGAGAGTGAGATGCCAGCTCCTTTCATTCAGTCAGTAGCTTCAAACATTTCTGGACGTTTTTCAATGGCAAAAATCAATGAATATTGTAAATGCACAAACAGTAATATCTCCACATTGCAAGGTGCAATTCTGAAATTTTTTGCTTTTTCCTGTTAATCCTAGCATGATAAAGAAGATTCAAAGAGTGAGATGCCAGCTCCTTTCATTCAGTCAGTAGCTTCAAACATTTCTGGTATATGAAAAACATGTTTTTCAATGGCAAAAATCAATGAATATTGTAAATGCACAAACAGTAATATCTCCACATTGCAAGGTGCAATTCTGAAATTTTTTGCTTTTTCTGCTAATCCTAGCATGATAAAGAAGATTCAAAGAGAGTGAGATGCCAGCTCCTTTCATTCAGTCAGTAGCTTCAAACATTTCTGGACGTTTTTCAATGGCAAAAATCAATGAATATTGTAAATGCACAAACAGTAATATCTCCACATTGCAAGGTGCAATTTCTGAAATTTTTTGCTTTTTCCTGCTAATCCTAGCATGATAAAGAAGATTCAAAGAGAGTGAGATGCCAGCTCCTTTCATTCAGTCAGTAGCTTCAAACATTTCTGGACGTTTTTCAATGGCAAAAAATCAATGAATATTGTAAATGCACAAACAGTAATATCTCCACATTGCAAGGTGCAATTCTGAAATTTTTTGCTTTTTCCTGTTAATCCTAGCATGATAAAGAAGATTCAAAGAGAGTGAGATGCCAGCTCCTTTCATTCAGTCAGTAGCTTCAAACATTTCTGGTATATGAAAAACATGTTTTTCAATGGCAAAAATCAATGAATATTGTAAATGCACAAACAGTAATATCTCCACATTGCAAGGTGCAATTCTGAAATTTTTTGCTTTATCCTGCTAATCCTAGCATGATAAAGAAGATTCAAAGAGAGTGAGATGCCAGCTCCTTTCATTCAGTCAGTAGCTTCAAACATTTCTGGTATATGAAAAACATGTTTTTCAATGGCAAAAATCAATGAATATTGTAAATGCACAAACAGTAATATCTCCACATTGCAAGGTGCAATTCTGAAATTTTTTGCTTTTTCCTGCTAATCCTAGCATGATAAAGAAGATTCAAAGAGAGTGAGATGCCAGCTCCTTTCATTCAGTCAGTAGCTTCAAACATTTCTGGTATATGAAAAACATGTTTTTCAATGGCAAAAATCAATGAATATTGTAAATGCACAAACAGTAATATCTCCACATTGCACGGTGCAATTCTGAAATTTTTAGCTTTTTCCTGTTAATCCTAGCATGATAAAGAAGATTCAAAGAGAGTGAGATGCCAGCTCCTTTCATTCAGTCAGTAGCTTCAAACATTTCTGGTATATGAAAAACATGTTTTTCAATGGCAAAAATCAATGAATATTGTAAATGCACAACAGTAATATCTCCACATTGCAAGGTGCAATTCTGAAATTTTTTGCTTTTTCCTGTTAATCCTAGCATGATAAAGAAGATTCAAAGAGAGTGAGATGCCAGCTCCTTTCATTCAGTCAGTAGCTTCAAACATTTCTGGTATATGAAAAACATGTTTTCAATGGCAAAAAATCAATGAATATTGTAAATGCACAAACAGTAATATCTCCACATTGCAAGGTGCAATTCTGAAATTTTTGCTTTTTCCTGCTAATCCTAGCATGATAAAGAAGATTCAAAGAGAGTGAGATGCCAGCTCCTTTCATTCAGTCAGTAGCTTCAAACATTTCTGGTATATGAAAAACATGTTTTTCAATGGCAAAAAATCAATGAATATTGTAAATGCACAAACAGTAATATCTCCACATTGCACGGTGCAATTCTGAAATTTTTAGCTTTTTCCTGTTAATCCTAGCATGATAAAGAAGATTCAAAGAGAGTGAGATGCCAGCTCCTTTCATTCAGTCAGTAGCTTCAAACATTTCTGGTATATGAAAAACATGTTTTCAATGGCAAAAATCAATGAATATTGTAAATGCACAAACAGTATTATCTCCACATTGCAAGGTGCAATTCTGAAATTTTTTGCTTTTTCCTGCTAATCCTAGCATGATAAAGAAGATTCAAAGAGAGTGAGATGCCAGCTCCTTTCATTCAGTCAGTAGCTTCAAACATTTCTGGTATATGAAAAACATGTTTTTAAATGGCAAAAATCAATGAATATTGTAAATGCACAAACAGTAATATCTCCACATTGCACGGTGCAATTCTGAAATTTTTAGCTTTTTCCTGTTAATCCTAGCATGATAAAGAAGATTCAAAGAGAGTGAGATGCCAGCTCCTTTCATTCCAGTCAGTAGCTTCAAACATTTCTGGACGTTTTTCAATGGCAAAAATCAATGAATATTGTAAATGCACAAACAGTAATATCTCCACATTGCAAGGTGCAATTCTGAAATTTTTTGCTTTTTCCTGTTAATCCTAGCATGATAAAGAAGATTCAAAGAGAGTGAGATGCCAGCTCCTTTCATTCAGTCAGTAGCTTCAAACATTTCTGGTATATGAAAAACATGTTTTTCAATGGCAAAAATCAATGAATATTGTAAATGCACAAACAGTAATATCTCCACATTGCAAGGTGCAATTCTGAAATTTTTTGCTTTTTCCTGTTAATCCTAGCATGATAAAGAAGATTCAAAGAGAGTGAGATGCCAGCTCCTTTCATTCAGTCAGTAGCTTCAAACATTTCTGGTATATGAAAAACATGTTTTTCAATGGCAAAAATCAATGAATATTGTAAATGCACAAACAGTAATATCTCCACATTGCAAGGTGCAATTCTGAAATTTTTTGCTTTTTCCTGCTAATCCTAGCATGATAAAGAAGATTCAAAGAGAGTGAGATGCCAGCTCCTTTCATTCAGTCAGTAGCTTCAAACATTTCTGGTATATGAAAAACATGTTTTTCAATGGCAAAAATCAATGAATATTGTAAATGCACAAACAGTAATATCTCCACATTGCACGGTGCAATTCTGAAATCAGAATTGCACCGTGCAATGTGGAGATATTACTGTTTGTGCATTTACAATATTCATTGATTTTTGCCATTGAAAAACATGTTTTTCATATACCAGAAATGTTTGAAGCTACTGACTGAATGAAAGGAGCTGGCATCTCACTCTCTTTGAATCTTCTTTATCATGCTAGGATTAGCAGGAAAAAGCAAAAATTTCAGAATTGCACCTTGCAATGTGGAGATATTACTGTTTGTGCATTTACAATATTCATTGATTTTTGCCATTGAAAAACATGTTTTTCATATACCAGAAATGTTTGAAGCTACTGACTGAATGAAAGGAGCTGGCATCTCACTCTCTTTGAATCTTCTTTATCATGCTAGGATTAACAGGAAAAAGCAAAAAATTTCAGAATTGCACCTTGCAATGTGGAGATATTACTGTTTGTGCATTTACAATATTCATTGATTTTTGCCATTGAAAAACATGTTTTTCATATACCAGAAATGTTTGAAGCTACTGACTGAATGAAAGGAGCTGGCATCTCACTCTCTTTGAATCTTCTTTATCATGCTAGGATTAACAGGAAAAAGCAAAAAATTTCAGAATTGCACCTTGCAATGTGGAGATATTACTGTTTGTGCATTTACAATATTCATTGATTTTTGCCATTGAAAAACGTCCAGAAATGTTTGAAGCTACTGACTGAATGAAAGGAGCTGGCATCTCACTCTCTTTGAATCTTCTTTATCATGCTAGGATTAACAGGAAAAAGCTAAAAATTTCAGAATTGCACCGTGCAATGTGGAGATATTACTGTTTGTGCATTTACAATATTCATTGATTTTTGCCATTTAAAAACATGTTTTTCATATACCAGAAATGTTTGAAGCTACTGACTGAATGAAAGGAGCTGGCATCTCACTCTCTTTGAATCTTCTTTATCATGCTAGGATTAGCAGGAAAAAGCAAAAAATTTCAGAATTGCACCTTGCAATGTGGAGATAATACTGTTTGTGCATTTACAATATTCATTGATTTTTGCCATTGAAAAACATGTTTTTCATATACCAGAAATGTTTGAAGCTACTGACTGAATGAAAGGAGCTGGCATCTCACTCTCTTTGAATCTTCTTTATCATGCTAGGATTAACAGGAAAAAAGCTAAAAATTTCAGAATTGCACCGTGCAATGTGGAGATATTACTGTTTGTGCATTTACAATATTCATTGATTTTTGCCATTGAAAAACATGTTTTTCATATACCAGAAATGTTTGAAGCTACTGACTGAATGAAAGGAGCTGGCATCTCACTCTCTTTGAATCTTCTTTATCATGCTAGGATTAGCAGGAAAAAGCAAAAAATTTCAGAATTGCACCTTGCAATGTGGAGATATTACTGTTTGTTGCATTTACAATATTCATTGATTTTTGCCATTGAAAAACATGTTTTTCATATACCAGAAATGTTTGAAGCTACTGACTGAATGAAAGGAGCTGGCATCTCACTCTCTTTGAATCTTCTTTATCATGCTAGGATTAACAGGAAAAAGCAAAAAATTTCAGAATTGCACCTTGCAATGTGGAGATATTACTGTTTGTGCATTTACAATATTCATTGATTTTTGCCATTGAAAAACATGTTTTTCATATACCAGAAATGTTTGAAGCTACTGACTGAATGAAAGGAGCTGGCATCTCACTCTCTTTGAATCTTCTTTATCATGCTAGGATTAACAGGAAAAAGCTAAAAATTTCAGAATTGCACCGTGCAATGTGGAGATATACTGTTTGTGCATTTACAATATTCATTGATTTTTGCCATTGAAAAACATGTTTTTCATATACCAGAAATGTTTGAAGCTACTGACTGAATGAAAGGAGCTGGCATCTCACTCTCTTTGAATCTTCTTTATCATGCTAGGATTAGCAGGAAAAAGCAAAAAATTTCAGAATTGCACCTTGCAATGTGGAGATATTACTGTTTGTGCATTTACAATATTCATTGATTTTTGCCATTGAAAAACATGTTTTTCATATACCAGAAATGTTGAAGCTACTGACTGAATGAAAGGAGCTGGCATCTCACTCTCTTTGAATCTTCTTTATCATGCTAGGATTAGCAGGATAAAGCAAAAAATTTCAGAATTGCACCTTGCAATGTGGAGATATTACTGTTTGTGCATTTACAATATTCATTGATTTTTGCCATTGAAAAACATGTTTTTCATATACCAGAAAATGTTTGAAGCTACTGACTGAATGAAAGGAGCTGGCATCTCACTCTCTTTGAATCTTCTTTATCATGCTAGGATTAACAGGAAAAAGCAAAAAATTTCAGAATTGCACCTTGCAATGTGGAGATATTACTGTTTGTGCATTTACAATATTCATTGATTTTTGCCATTGAAAAACGTCCAGAAATGTTTGAAGCTACTGACTGAATGAAAGGAGCTGGCATCTCACTCTCTTTGAATCTTCTTTATCATGCTAGGATTAGCAGGAAAAAGCAAAAAATTTCAGAATTGCACCTTGCAATGTGGAGATATTACTGTTTGTGCATTTACAATATTCATTGATTTTTGCCATTGAAAAACGTCCAGAAATGTTTGAAGCTACTGACTGAATGAAAGGAGCTGGCATCTCACTCTCTTTGAATCTTCTTTATCATGCTAGGATTAGCAGGAAAAAGCAAAAAATTTCAGAATTGCACCTTGCAATGTGGAGATATTACTGTTTGTGCATTTACAATATTCATTGATTTTTGCCATTGAAAAACATGTTTTTCATATACCAGAAATGTTTGAAGCTACTGACTGAATGAAAGGAGCTGGCATCTCACTCTTTGAATCTTCTTTATCATGCTAGGATTAACAGGAAAAAGCAAAAAATTTCAGAATTGCACCTTGCAATGTGGAGATATTACTGTTTGTGCATTTACAATATTCATTGATTTTTGCCATTGAAAAACGTCCAGAAATGTTTGAAGCTACTGACTGAATGAAAGGAGCTGGCATCTCACTCTCTTTGAATCTTCTTTATCATGCTAGGATTAGCAGGAAAAAGCAAAAAATTTCAGAATTGCACCTTGCAATGTGGAGATATTACTGTTTGTGCATTTACAATATTCATTGATTTTTGCCATTGAAAAACGTCCAGAAATGTTTGAAGCTACTGACTGAATGAAAGGAGCTGGCATCTCACTCTCTTTGAATCTTCTTTATCATGCTAGGATTAGCAGGAAAAAGCAAAAAATTTCAGAATTGCACCTTGCAATGTGGAGATATTACTGTTTGTGCATTTACAATATTCATTGATTTTTGCCATTGAAAAACATGTTTTTCATATACCAGAAATGTTTGAAGCTACTGACTGAATGAAAGGAGCTGGCATCTCACTCTTTGAATCTTCTTTATCATGCTAGGATTAGCAGGAAAAAGCAAACAATTTCAGAATTGCACCTTGCAATGTGGAGATATTACTGTTTGTGCATTTACAATATTC
Source organism: Phyllobates terribilis (assembly GCF_046119375.1). Lineage (NCBI taxonomy): Eukaryota > Metazoa > Chordata > Amphibia > Anura > Dendrobatidae > Phyllobates > Phyllobates terribilis. Next base: position 51,018 of record NW_027366571.1, on the reverse strand, counting down.
ATTGATTTTTGCCATTGAAAAACATGTTTTTCATATACCAGAAATGTTTGAAGCTACTGACTGAATGAAAGGAGCTGGCATCTCACTCTCTTTGAATCTTCTTTATCATGCTAGGATTAGCAGGAAAAAGCAAAAAATTTCAGAATTGCACCTTGCAATGTGGAGATATTACTGTTTGTGCATTTACAATATTCATTGATTTTTGCCATTGAAAAACATGTTTTTCATATACCAGAAATGTTTGAAGCTACTGACTGAATGAAAGGAGCTGGCATCTCACTCTCTTTGAATCTTCTTTATCATGCTAGGATTAACAGGAAAAAGCAAAAAATTTCAGAATTGCACCTTGCAATGTGGAGATATTACTGTTTGTGCATTTACAATATTCATTGATTTTTGCCATTGAAAAACATGTTTTTCATATACCAGAAATGTTTGAAGCTACTGACTGAATGAAAGGAGCTGGCATCTCACTCTCTTTGAATCTTCTTTATCATGCTAGGATTAACAGGAAAAAGCAAAAAATTTCAGAATTGCACCTTGCAATGTGGAGATATTACTGTTTGTGCATTTACAATATTCATTGATTTTTGCCATTGAAAAACGTCCAGAAATGTTTGAAGCTACTGACTGAATGAAAGGAGCTGGCATCTCACTCTCTTTGAATCTTCTTTATCATGCTAGGATTAACAGGAAAAAGCTAAAAATTTCAGAATTGCACCGTGCAATGTGGAGATATTACTGTTTGTGCATTTACAATATTCATTGATTTTTGCCATTGAAAAACGTTTTTCATATACCAGAAATGTTTGAAGCTACTGACTGAATGAAAGGAGCTGGCATCTCACTCTCTTTGAATCTTCTTTATCATGCTAGGATTAGCAGGAAAAAGCAAAAAATTTCAGAATTGCACCTTGCAATGTGGAGATATTACTGTTTGTGCATTTACAATATTCATTGATTTTTGCCATTGAAAAACATGTTTTTCATATACCAGAAATGTTTGAAGCTACTGACTGAATGAAAGGAGCTGGCATCTCACTCTCTTTGAATCTTCTTTATCATGCTAGGATTAACAGGAAAAAGCAAAAAATTTCAGAATTGCACCTTGCAATGTGGAGATATTACTGTTTGTGCATTTACAATATTCATTGATTTTTGCCATTGAAAAACATGTTTTTCATATACCAGAAATGTTTGAAGCTACTGACTGAATGAAAGGAGCTGGCATCTCACTCTCTTTGAATCTTCTTTATCATGCTAGGATTAACAGGAAAAAGCTAAAAATTTCAGAATTGCACCGTGCAATGTGGAGATATTACTGTTTGTGCATTTACAATATTCATTGATTTTTGCCATTGAAAAACATGTTTTTCATATACCAGAAATGTTTGAAGCTACTGACTGAATGAAAGGAGCTGGCATCTCACTCTCTTTGAATCTTCTTTATCATGCTAGGATTAGCAGGAAAAAGCAAAAAATTTCAGAATTGCACCTTGCAATGTGGAGATATTACTGTTTGTGCATTTACAATATTCATTGATTTTTGCCATTGAAAAACATGTTTTTCATATACCAGAAATGTTTGAAGCTACTGACTGAATGAAAGGAGCTGGCATCTCACTCTCTTTGAATCTTCTTTATCATGCTAGGATTAGCAGGATAAAGCAAAAAATTTCAGAATTGCACCTTGCAATGTGGAGATATTACTGTTTGTGCATTTACAATATTCATTGATTTTTGCCATTGAAAAACATGTTTTTCATATACCAGAAATGTTTGAAGCTACTGACTGAATGAAAGGAGCTGGCATCTCACTCTCTTTGAATCTTCTTTATCATGCTAGGATTAACAGGAAAAAGCAAAAAATTTCAGAATTGCACCTTGCAATGTGGAGATATTACTGTTTGTGCATTTACAATATTCATTGATTTTTGCCATTGAAAAACGTCCAGAAATGTTTGAAGCTACTGACTGAATGAAAGGAGCTGGCATCTCACTCTCTTTGAATCTTCTTTATCATGCTAGGATTAGCAGGAAAAAGCAAAAAATTTCAGAATTGCACCTTGCAATGTGGAGATATTACTGTTTGTGCATTTACAATATTCATTGATTTTTGCCATTGAAAAACGTCCAGAAATGTTTGAAGCTACTGACTGAATGAAAGGAGCTGGCATCTCACTCTCTTTGAATCTTCTTTATCATGCTAGGATTAGCAGGAAAAAGCAAAAAATTTCAGAATTGCACCTTGCAATGTGGAGATATTACTGTTTGTGCATTTACAATATTCATTGATTTTTGCCATTGAAAAACATGTTTTTCATATACCAGAAATGTTTGAAGCTACTGACTGAATGAAAGGAGCTGGCATCTCACTCTTTGAATCTTCTTTATCATGCTAGGATTAACAGGAAAAAGCAAAAAATTTCAGAATTGCACCTTGCAATGTGGAGATATTACTGTTTGTGCATTTACAATATTCATTGATTTTTGCCATTGAAAAACGTCCAGAAATGTTTGAAGCTACTGACTGAATGAAAGGAGCTGGCATCTCACTCTCTTTGAATCTTCTTTATCATGCTAGGATTAGCAGGAAAAAGCAAAAAATTTCAGAATTGCACCTTGCAATGTGGAGATATTACTGTTTGTGCATTTACAATATTCATTGATTTTTGCCATTGAAAAACGTCCAGAAATGTTTGAAGCTACTGACTGAATGAAAGGAGCTGGCATCTCACTCTCTTTGAATCTTCTTTATCATGCTAGGATTAGCAGGAAAAAGCAAAAAATTTCAGAATTGCACCTTGCAATGTGGAGATATTACTGTTTGTGCATTTACAATATTCATTGATTTTTGCCATTGAAAAACATGTTTTTCATATACCAGAAATGTTTGAAGCTACTGACTGAATGAAAGGAGCTGGCATCTCACTCTTTGAATCTTCTTTATCATGCTAGGATTAGCAGGAAAAAGCAAACAATTTCAGAATTGCACCTTGCAATGTGGAGATATTACTGTTTGTGCATTTACAATATTCATTGATTTTTGCCATTGAAAAACATGTTTTTCATATACCAGAAATGTTTGAAGCTACTGACTGAATGAAAGGAGCTGGCATCTCACTCTCTTTGAATCTTCTTTATCATGCTAGGATTAGCAGGAAAAAGCAAAAAATTTCAGAATTGCACCTTGCAATGTGGAGATATTACTGTTTGTGCATTTACAATATTCATTGATTTTTGCCATTGAAAAACATGTTTTTCATATACCAGAAATGTTTGAAGCTACTGACTGAATGAAAGGAGCTGGCATCTCACTCTCTTTGAATCTTCTTTATCATGCTAGGATTAACAGGAAAAAGCAAAAAATTTCAGAATTGCACCTTGCAATGTGGAGATATTACTGTTTGTGCATTTACAATATTCATTGATTTTTGCCATTGAAAAACATGTTTTTCATATACCAGAAATGTTTGAAGCTACTGACTGAATGAAAGGAGCTGGCATCTCACTCTCTTTGAATCTTCTTTATCATGCTAGGATTAACAGGAAAAAGCAAAAAATTTCAGAATTGCACCTTGCAATGTGGAGATATTACTGTTTGTGCATTTACAATATTCATTGATTTTTGCCATTGAAAAACGTCCAGAAATGTTTGAAGCTACTGACTGAATGAAAGGAGCTGGCATCTCACTCTCTTTGAATCTTCTTTATCATGCTAGGATTAACAGGAAAAAGCTAAAAATTTCAGAATTGCACCGTGCAATGTGGAGATATTACTGTTTGTGCATTTACAATATTCATTGATTTTTGCCATTGAAAAACGTTTTTCATATACCAGAAATGTTTGAAGCTACTGACTGAATGAAAGGAGCTGGCATCTCACTCTCTTTGAATCTTCTTTATCATGCTAGGATTAGCAGGAAAAAGCAAAAAATTTCAGAATTGCACCTTGCAATGTGGAGATATTACTGTTTGTGCATTTACAATATTCATTGATTTTTGCCATTGAAAAACATGTTTTTCATATACCAGAAATGTTTGAAGCTACTGACTGAATGAAAGGAGCTGGCATCTCACTCTCTTTGAATCTTCTTTATCATGCTAGGATTAACAGGAAAAAGCAAAAAATTTCAGAATTGCACCTTGCAATGTGGAGATATTACTGTTTGTGCATTTACAATATTCATTGATTTTTGCCATTGAAAAACATGTTTTTCATATACCAGAAATGTTTGAAGCTACTGACTGAATGAAAGGAGCTGGCATCTCACTCTCTTTGAATCTTCTTTATCATGCTAGGATTAACAGGAAAAAGCTAAAATTTTCAGAATTGCACCGTGCAATGTGGAGATATTACTGTTTGTGCATTTACAATATTCATTGATTTTTGCCATTGAAAAACATGTTTTTCATATACCAGAAATGTTTGAAGCTACTGACTGAATGAAAGGAGCTGGCATCTCACTCTCTTTGAATCTTCTTTATCATGCTAGGATTAGCAGGAAAAAGCAAAAAATTTCAGAATTGCACCTTGCAATATGGAGATATTACTGTTTGTGCATTTACAATATTCATTGATTTTTGCCATTGAAAAACAGGTTTTTCATATACCAGAAATGTTTGAAGCTACTGACTGAATGAAAGGAGCTGGCATCTCACTCTCTTTGAATCTTCTTTATCATGCTAGGATTAACAGGAAAAAGCTAAAAATTTCAGAATTGCACCGTGCAATGTGGAGATATTACTGTTTGTGCATTTACAATACTCATTGATTTTTGCCATTGAAAAACATGTTTTTCATATACCAGAAATGTTTGAAGCTACTGACTGAATGAAAGGAGCTGGCATCTCACTCTCTTTGAATCTTCTTTATCATGCTAGGATTAGCAGGAAAAAGCAAAAAATTTCAGAATTGCACCTTGCAATGTGGAGATATTACTGTTTGTGCATTTACAATATTCATTGATTTTTGCCATTGAAAAACATGTTTTTCATATACCAGAAATGTTTGAAGCTACTGACTGAATGAAAGGAGCTGGCATCTCACTCTCTTTGAATCTTCTTTATCATGCTAGGATTAACAGGAAAAAGCTAAAAATTTCAGAATTGCACCGTGCAATGTGGAGATATTACTGTTTGTGCATTTACAATATTCATTGATTTTTGCCATTGAAAAACATGTTTTTCATATACCAGAAATGTTTGAAGCTACTGACTGAATGAAAGGAGCTGGCATCTCACTCTCTTTGAATCTTCTTTATCATGCTAGGATTAGCAGGAAAAAGCAAAAAATTTCAGAATTGCACCTTGCAATGTGGAGATATTACTGTTTGTGCATTTACAATATTCATTGATTTTTGCCATTGAAAAACATGTTTTTCATATACCAGAAATGTTTGAAGCTACTGACTGAATGAAAGGAGCTGGCATCTCACTCTCTTTGAATCTTCTTTATCATGCTAGGATTAGCAGGAAAAAGCAAAAAATTTCAGAATTGCACCTTGCAATGTGGAGATATTACTGTTTGTGCATTTACAATATTCATTAATTTTTGCCATTGAAAAACGTCCAGAAATGTTTGAAGCTACTGACTGAATGAAAGGAGCTGGCATCTCACTCTCTTTGAATCTTCTTTATCATGCTAGGATTAACAGGAAAAAGCTAAAAATTTCAGAATTGCACCGTGCAATGTGGAGATATTACTGTTTGTGCATTTACAATATTCATTGATTTTTGCCATTGAAAAACATGTTTTTCATATACCAGAAATGTTTGAAGCTACTGACTGAATGAAAGGAGCTGGCATCTCACTCTCTTTGAATCTTCTTTATCATGCTAGGATTAGCAGGAAAAAGCAAAAAATTTCAGAATTGCACCTTGCAATGTGGAGATATTACTGTTTGTGCATTTACAATATTCATTGATTTTTGCCATTGAAAAACATGTTTTTCATATACCAGAAATGTTTGAAGCTACTGACTGAATGAAAGGAGCTGGCATCTCACTCTCTTTGAATCTTCTTTATCATGCTAGGATTAACAGGAAAAAGCAAAAAATTTCAGAATTGCACCTTGCAATGTGGAGATATTACTGTTTGTGCATTTACAATATTCATTGATTTTTGCCATTGAAAAACATGTTTTTCATATACCAGAAATGTTTGAAGCTACTGACTGAATGAAAGGAGCTGGCATCTCACTCTCTTTGAATCTTCTTTATCATGCTAGGATTAGCAGGAAAAAGCAAAAAATTTCAGAATTGCACCTTGCAATGTGGAGATATTACTGTTTGTGCATTTACAATATTCATTAATTTTTGCCATTGAAAAACGTCCAGAAATGTTTGAAGCTACTGACTGAATGAAAGGAGCTGGCATCTCACTCTCTTTGAATCTTCTTTATCATGCTAGGATTAGCAGGAAAAAGCAAAAAATTTCAGAATTGCACCTTGCAATGTGGAGATATTACTGTTTGTGCATTTACAATATTCATTGATTTTTGCCATTGAAAAACATGTTTTTCATATACCAGAAATGTTTGAAGCTACTGACTGAATGAAAGGAGCTGGCATCTCACTCTCTTTGAATCTTCTTTATCATGCTAGGATTAGCAGGAAAAAGCAAAAAATTTCAGAATTGCACCTTGCAATGTGGAGATATTACTGTTTGTGCATTTACAATATTCATTAATTTTTGCCATTGAAAAACGTCCAGAAATGTTTGAAGCTACTGACTGAATGAAAGGAGCTGGCATCTCACTCTCTTTGAATCTTCTTTATCATGCTAGGATTAGCAGGAAAAAGCAAAAAATTTCAGAATTGCACCTTGCAATGTGGAGATATTACTGTTTGTGCATTTACAATATTCATTGATTTTTGCCATTGAAAAACGTCCAGAAATGTTTGAAGCTACTGACTGAATGAAAGGAGCTGGCATCTCACTCTCTTTGAATCTTCTTTATCATGCTAGGATTAGCAGGAAAAAGCAAAAAATTTCAGAATTGCACCTTGCAATGTGGAGATATTACTGTTTGTGCATTTACAATATTCATTGATTTTTGCCATTGAAAAACATGTTTTTCATATACCAGAAATGTTTGAAGCTACTGACTGAATGAAAGGAGCTGGCATCTCACTCTCTTTGAATCTTCTTTATCATGCTAGGATTAGCAGGAAAAAGCAAAAAATTTCAGAATTGCACCTTGCAATGTGGAGATATTACTGTTTGTGCATTTACAATATTCATTGATTTTTGCCATTGAAAAACATGTTTTTCATATACCAGAAATGTTTGAAGCTACTGACTGAATGAAAGGAGCTGGCATCTCACTCTCTTTGAATCTTCTTTATCATGCTAGGATTAACAGGAAAAAGCTAAAAATTTCAGAATTGCACCGTGCAATGTGGAGATATTACTGTTTGTGCATTTACAATATTCATTGATTTTTGCCATTGAAAAACATGTTTTTCATATACCAGAAATGTTTGAAGCTACTGACTGAATGAAAGGAGCTGGCATCTCACTCTCTTTGAATCTTCTTTATCATGCTAGGATTAGCAGGAAAAAGCAAAAAATTTCAGAATTGCACCTTGCAATGTGGAGATATTACTGTTTGTGCATTTACAATATTCATTGATTTTTGCCATTGAAAAACATGTTTTTCATATACCAGAAATGTTTGAAGCTACTGACTGATTGAAAGGAGCTGGCATCTCACTCTCTTTGAATCTTCTTTATCATGCTAGGATTAACAGGAAAAAGCAAAAAATTTCAGAATTGCACCTTGCAATGTGGAGATATTACTGTTTGTGCATTTACAATATTCATTGATTTTTGCCATTGAAAAACATGTTTTTCATATACCAGAAATGTTTGAAGCTACTGACTGAATGAAAGGAGCTGGCATCTCACTCTCTTTGAATCTTCTTTATCATGCTAGGATTAGCAGGAAAAAGCAAAAAATTTCAGAATTGCACCTTGCAATGTGGAGATATTACTGTTTGTGCATTTACAATATTCATTGATTTTTGCCATTGAAAAACATGTTTTTCATATACCAGAAATGTTTGAAGCTACTGACTGAATGAAAGGAGCTGGCATCTCACTCTCTTTGAATCTTCTTTATCATGCTAGGATTAACAGGAAAAAGCTAAAAATTTCAGAATTGCACCGTGCAATGTGGAGATATTACTGTTTGTGCATTTACAATATTCATTGATTTTTGCCATTGAAAAACATGTTTTTCATATACCAGAAATGTTTGAAGCTACTGACTGAATGAAAGGAGCTGGCATCTCACTCTCTTTGAATCTTCTTTATCATGCTAGGATTAGCAGGAAAAAGCAAAAAATTTCAGAATTGCACCTTGCAATGTGGAGATATTACTGTTTGTGCATTTACAATATTCATTGATTTTTGCCATTGAAAAACATGTTTTTCATATACCAGAAATGTTTGAAGCTACTGACTGAATGAAAGGAGCTGGCATCTCACTCTCTTTGAATCTTCTTTATCATGCTAGGATTAGCAGGAAAAAGCAAAAAATTTCAGAATTGCACCTTGCAATGTGGAGATATTACTGTTTGTGCATTTACAATATTCATTAATTTTTGCCATTGAAAAACGTCCAGAAATGTTTGAAGCTACTGACTGAATGAAAGGAGCTGGCATCTCACTCTCTTTGAATCTTCTTTATCATGCTAGGATTAACAGGAAAAAGCTAAAAATTTCAGAATTGCACCGTGCAATGTGGAGATATTACTGTTTGTGCATTTACAATATTCATTGATTTTTGCCATTGAAAAACATGTTTTTCATATACCAGAAATGTTTGAAGCTACTGACTGAATGAAAGGAGCTGGCATCTCACTCTCTTTGAATCTTCTTTATCATGCTAGGATTAGCAGGAAAAAGCAAAAAATTTCAGAATTGCACCTTGCAATGTGGAGATATTACTGTTTGTGCATTTACAATATTCATTGATTTTTGCCATTGAAAAACATGTTTTTCATATACCAGAAATGTTTGAAGCTACTGACTGAATGAAAGGAGCTGGCATCTCACTCTCTTTGAATCTTCTTTATCATGCTAGGATTAACAGGAAAAAGCAAAAAATTTCAGAATTGCACCTTGCAATGTGGAGATATTACTGTTTGTGCATTTACAATATTCATTGATTTTTGCCATTGAAAAACATGTTTTTCATATACCAGAAATGTTTGAAGCTACTGACTGAATGAAAGGAGCTGGCATCTCACTCTCTTTGAATCTTCTTTATCATGCTAGGATTAGCAGGAAAAAGCAAAAAATTTCAGAATTGCACCTTGCAATGTGGAGATATTACTGTTTGTGCATTTACAATATTCATTAATTTTTGCCATTGAAAAACGTCCAGAAATGTTTGAAGCTACTGACTGAATGAAAGGAGCTGGCATCTCACTCTCTTTGAATCTTCTTTATCATGCTAGGATTAGCAGGAAAAAGCAAAAAATTTCAGAATTGCACCTTGCAATGTGGAGATATTACTGTTTGTGCATTTACAATATTCATTGATTTTTGCCATTGAAAAACATGTTTTTCATATACCAGAAATGTTTGAAGCTACTGACTGAATGAAAGGAGCTGGCATCTCACTCTCTTTGAATCTTCTTTATCATGCTAGGATTAGCAGGAAAAAGCAAAAAATTTCAGAATTGCACCTTGCAATGTGGAGATATTACTGTTTGTGCATTTACAATATTCATTAATTTTTGCCATTGAAAAACGTCCAGAAATGTTTGAAGCTACTGACTGAATGAAAGGAGCTGGCATCTCACTCTCTTTGAATCTTCTTTATCATGCTAGGATTAGCAGGAAAAAGCAAAAAATTTCAGAATTGCACCTTGCAATGTGGAGATATTACTGTTTGTGCATTTACAATATTCATTGATTTTTGCCATTGAAAAACGTCCAGAAATGTTTGAAGCTACTGACTGAATGAAAGGAGCTGGCATCTCACTCTCTTTGAATCTTCTTTATCATGCTAGGATTAGCAGGAAAAAGCAAAAAATTTCAGAATTGCACCTTGCAATGTGGAGATATTACTGTTTGTGCATTTACAATATTCATTGATTTTTGCCATTGAAAAACATGTTTTTCATATACCAGAAATGTTTGAAGCTACTGACTGAATGAAAGGAGCTGGCATCTCACTCTCTTTGAATCTTCTTTATCATGCTAGGATTAGCAGGAAAAAGCAAAAAATTTCAGAATTGCACCTTGCAATGTGGAGATATTACTGTTTGTGCATTTACAATATTCATTGATTTTTGCCATTGAAAAACATGTTTTTCATATACCAGAAATGTTTGAAGCTACTGACTGAATGAAAGGAGCTGGCATCTCACTCTCTTTGAATCTTCTTTATCATGCTAGGATTAACAGGAAAAAGCTAAAAATTTCAGAATTGCACCGTGCAATGTGGAGATATTACTGTTTGTGCATTTACAATATTCATTGATTTTTGCCATTGAAAAACATGTTTTTCATATACCAGAAATGTTTGAAGCTACTGACTGAATGAAAGGAGCTGGCATCTCACTCTCTTTGAATCTTCTTTATCATGCTAGGATTAGCAGGAAAAAGCAAAAAATTTCAGAATTGCACCTTGCAATGTGGAGATATTACTGTTTGTGCATTTACAATATTCATTGATTTTTGCCATTGAAAAACATGTTTTTCATATACCAGAAATGTTTGAAGCTACTGACTGATTGAAAGGAGCTGGCATCTCACTCTCTTTGAATCTTCTTTATCATGCTAGGATTAACAGGAAAAAGCAAAAAATTTCAGAATTGCACCTTGCAATGTGGAGATATTACTGTTTGTGCATTTACAATATTCATTGATTTTTGCCATTGAAAAACATGTTTTTCATATACCAGAAATGTTTGAAGCTACTGACTGAATGAAAGGAGCTGGCATCTCACTCTCTTTGAATCTTCTTTATCATGCTAGGATTAACAGGAAAAAGCAAAAAATTTCAGAATTGCACCTTGCAATGTGGAGATATTACTGTTTGTGCATTTACAATATTCATTGATTTTTGCCATTGAAAAACGTCCAGAAATGTTTGAAGCTACTGACTGAATGAAAGGAGCTGGCATCTCACTCTCTTTGAATCTTCTTTATCATGCTAGGATTAGCAGGAAAAAGCAAAAAATTTCAGAATTGCACCTTGCAATGTGGAGATATTACTGTTTGTGCATTTACAATATTCATTGATTTTTGCCATTGAAAAACATGTTTTTCATATACCAGAAATGTTTGAAGCTACTGACTGAATGAAAGGAGCTGGCATCTCACTCTCTTTGAATCTTCTTTATCATGCTAGGATTAGCAGGAAAAAGCAAAAAATTTCAGAATTGCACCTTGCAATGTGGAGATATTACAGTTTGTGCATTTACAATATTCATTGATTTTTGCCATTGAAAAACATGTTTTTCATATACCAGAAATGTTTGAAGCTACTGACTGAATGAAAGGAGCTGGCATCTCACTCTCTTTGAATCTTCTTTATCATGCTAGGATTAACAGGAAAAAGCTAAAAATTTCAGAATTGCACCGTGCAATGTGGAGATATTACTGTTTGTGCATTTACAATATTCATTGATTTTTGCCATTGAAAAACATGTTTTTCATATACCAGAAATGTTTGAAGCTACTGACTGAATGAAAGGAGCTGGCATCTCACTCTCTTTGAATCTTCTTTATCATGCTAGGATTAGCAGGAAAAAGCAAAAAATTTCAGAATTGCACCTTGCAATGTGGAGATATTACTGTTTGTGCATTTACAATATTCATTGATTTTTGCCATTGAAAAACATGTTTTTCATATACCAGAAATGTTTGAAGCTACTGACTGAATGAAAGGAGCTGGCATCTCACTCTCTTTGAATCTTCTTTATCATGCTAGGATTAACAGGAAAAAGCAAAAAATTTCAGAATTGCACCTTGCAATGTGGAGATATTACTGTTTGTGCATTTACAATATTCATTGATTTTTGCCATTGAAAAACATGTTTTTCATATACCAGAAATGTTTGAAGCTACTGACTGAATGAAAGGAGCTGGCATCTCACTCTCTTTGAATCTTCTTTATCATGCTAGGATTAACAGGAAAAAGCTAAAAATTTCAGAATTGCACCGTGCAATGTGGAGATATTACTGTTTGTGCATTTACAATATTCATTGATTTTTGCCATTGAAAAACGTTTTTCATATACCAGAAATGTTTGAAGCTACTGACTGAATGAAAGGAGCTGGCATCTCACTCTCTTTGAATCTTCTTTATCATGCTAGGATTAGCAGGAAAAAGCAAAAAATTTCAGAATTGCACCTTGCAATGTGGAGATATTACTGTTTGTGCATTTACAATATTCATTGATTTTTGCCATTGAAAAACATGTTTTTCATATACCAGAAATGTTTGAAGCTACTGACTGAATGAAAGGAGCTGGCATCTCACTCTCTTTGAATCTTCTTTATCATGCTAGGATTAACAGGAAAAAGCAAAAAATTTCAGAATTGCACCTTGCAATGTGGAGATATTACTGTTTGTGCATTTACAATATTCATTGATTTTTGCCATTGAAAAACGTCCAGAAATGTTTGAAGCTACTGACTGAATGAAAGGAGCTGGCATCTCACTCTCTTTGAATCTTCTTTATCATGCTAGGATTAACAGGAAAAAGCTAAAAATTTCAGAATTGCACCGTGCAATGTGGAGATATTACTGTTTGTGCATTTACAATATTCATTGATTTTTGCCATTGAAAAACATGTTTTTCATATACCAGAAATGTTTGAAGCTACTGACTGAATGAAAGGAGCTGGCATCTCACTCTCTTTGAATCTTCTTTATCATGCTAGGATTAGCAGGAAAAAGCAAAAAATTTCAGAATTGCACCTTGCAATGTGGAGATATTACTGTTTGTGCATTTACAATATTCATTGATTTTTGCCATTGAAAAACATGTTTTTCATATACCAGAAATGTTTGAAGCTACTGACTGAATGAAAGGAGCTGGCATCTCACTCTCTTTGAATCTTCTTTATCATGCTAGGATTAACAGGAAAAAGCAAAAAATTTCAGAATTGCACCTTGCAATGTGGAGATATTACTGTTTGTGCATTTACAATATTCATTGATTTTTGCCATTGAAAAACATGTTTTTCATATACCAGAAATGTTTGAAGCTACTGACTGAATGAAAGGAGCTGGCATCTCACTCTCTTTGAATCTTCTTTATCATGCTAGGATTAACAGGAAAAAGCTAAAATTTTCAGAATTGCACCGTGCAATGTGGAGATATTACTGTTTGTGCATTTACAATATTCATTGATTTTTGCCATTGAAAAACATGTTTTTCATATACCAGAAATGTTTGAAGCTACTGACTGAATGAAAGGAGCTGGCATCTCACTCTCTTTGAATCTTCTTTATCATGCTAGGATTAGCAGGAAAAAGCAAAAAATTTCAGAATTGCACCTTGCAATATGGAGATATTACTGTTTGTGCATTTACAATATTCATTGATTTTTGCCATTGAAAAACAGGTTTTTCATATACCAGAAATGTTTGAAGCTACTGACTGAATGAAAGGAGCTGGCATCTCACTCTCTTTGAATCTTCTTTATCATGCTAGGATTAACAGGAAAAAGCTAAAAATTTCAGAATTGCACCGTGCAATGTGGAGATATTACTGTTTGTGCATTTACAATACTCATTGATTTTTGCCATTGAAAAACATGTTTTTCATATACCAGAAATGTTTGAAGCTACTGACTGAATGAAAGGAGCTGGCATCTCACTCTCTTTGAATCTTCTTTATCATGCTAGGATTAGCAGGAAAAAGCAAAAAATTTCAGAATTGCACCTTGCAATGTGGAGATATTACTGTTTGTGCATTTACAATATTCATTGATTTTTGCCATTGAAAAACATGTTTTTCATATACCAGAAATGTTTGAAGCTACTGACTGAATGAAAGGAGCTGGCATCTCACTCTCTTTGAATCTTCTTTATCATGCTAGGATTAACAGGAAAAAGCTAAAAATTTCAGAATTGCACCGTGCAATGTGGAGATATTACTGTTTGTGCATTTACAATATTCATTGATTTTTGCCATTGAAAAACATGTTTTTCATATACCAGAAATGTTTGAAGCTACTGACTGAATGAAAGGAGCTGGCATCTCACTCTCTTTGAATCTTCTTTATCATGCTAGGATTAGCAGGAAAAAGCAAAAAATTTCAGAATTGCACCTTGCAATGTGGAGATATTACTGTTTGTGCATTTACAATATTCATTGATTTTTGCCATTGAAAAACATGTTTTTCATATACCAGAAATGTTTGAAGCTACTGACTGAATGAAAGGAGCTGGCATCTCACTCTCTTTGAATCTTCTTTATCATGCTAGGATTAGCAGGAAAAAGCAAAAAATTTCAGAATTGCACCTTGCAATGTGGAGATATTACTGTTTGTGCATTTACAATATTCATTAATTTTTGCCATTGAAAAACGTCCAGAAATGTTTGAAGCTACTGACTGAATGAAAGGAGCTGGCATCTCACTCTCTTTGAATCTTCTTTATCATGCTAGGATTAACAGGAAAAAGCTAAAAATTTCAGAATTGCACCGTGCAATGTGGAGATATTACTGTTTGTGCATTTACAATATTCATTGATTTTTGCCATTGAAAAACATGTTTTTCATATACCAGAAATGTTTGAAGCTACTGACTGAATGAAAGGAGCTGGCATCTCACTCTCTTTGAATCTTCTTTATCATGCTAGGATTAGCAGGAAAAAGCAAAAAATTTCAGAATTGCACCTTGCAATGTGGAGATATTACTGTTTGTGCATTTACAATATTCATTGATTTTTGCCATTGAAAAACATGTTTTTCATATACCAGAAATGTTTGAAGCTACTGACTGAATGAAAGGAGCTGGCATCTCACTCTCTTTGAATCTTCTTTATCATGCTAGGATTAACAGGAAAAAGCAAAAAATTTCAGAATTGCACCTTGCAATGTGGAGATATTACTGTTTGTGCATTTACAATATTCATTGATTTTTGCCATTGAAAAACATGTTTTTCATATACCAGAAATGTTTGAAGCTACTGACTGAATGAAAGGAGCTGGCATCTCACTCTCTTTGAATCTTCTTTATCATGCTAGGATTAGCAGGAAAAAGCAAAAATTTTCAGAATTGCACCTTGCAATGTGGAGATATTACTGTTTGTGCATTTACAATATTCATTAATTTTTGCCATTGAAAAACGTCCAGAAATGTTTGAAGCTACTGACTGAATGAAAGGAGCTGGCATCTCACTCTCTTTGAATCTTCTTTATCATGCTAGGATTAGCAGGAAAAAGCAAAAAATTTCAGAATTGCACCTTGCAATGTGGAGATATTACTGTTTGTGCATTTACAATATTCATTGATTTTTGCCATTGAAAAACATGTTTTTCATATACCAGAAATGTTTGAAGCTACTGACTGAATGAAAGGAGCTGGCATCTCACTCTCTTTGAATCTTCTTTATCATGCTAGGATTAGCAGGAAAAAGCAAAAAATTTCAGAATTGCACCTTGCAATGTGGAGATATTACTGTTTGTGCATTTACAATATTCATTAATTTTTGCCATTGAAAAACGTCCAGAAATGTTTGAAGCTACTGACTGAATGAAAGGAGCTGGCATCTCACTCTCTTTGAATCTTCTTTATCATGCTAGGATTAGCAGGAAAAAGCAAAAAATTTCAGAATTGCACCTTGCAATGTGGAGATATTACTGTTTGTGCATTTACAATATTCATTGATTTTTGCCATTGAAAAACGTCCAGAAATGTTTGAAGCTACTGACTGAATGAAAGGAGCTGGCATCTCACTCTCTTTGAATCTTCTTTATCATGCTAGGATTAGCAGGAAAAAGCAAAAAATTTCAGAATTGCACCTTGCAATGTGGAGATATTACTGTTTGTGCATTTACAATATTCATTGATTTTTGCCATTGAAAAACATGTTTTTCATATACCAGAAATGTTTGAAGCTACTGACTGAATGAAAGGAGCTGGCATCTCACTCTCTTTGAATCTTCTTTATCATGCTAGGATTAGCAGGAAAAAGCAAAAAATTTCAGAATTGCACCTTGCAATGTGGAGATATTACTGTTTGTGCATTTACAATATTCATTGATTTTTGCCATTGAAAAACATGTTTTTCATATACCAGAAATGTTTGAAGCTACTGACTGAATGAAAGGAGCTGGCATCTCACTCTCTTTGAATCTTCTTTATCATGCTAGGATTAACAGGAAAAAGCTAAAAATTTCAGAATTGCACCGTGCAATGTGGAGATATTACTGTTTGTGCATTTACAATATTCATTGATTTTTGCCATTGAAAAACATGTTTTTCATATACCAGAAATGTTTGAAGCTACTGACTGAATGAAAGGAGCTGGCATCTCACTCTCTTTGAATCTTCTTTATCATGCTAGGATTAGCAGGAAAAAGCAAAAAATTTCAGAATTGCACCTTGCAATGTGGAGATATTACTGTTTGTGCATTTACAATATTCATTGATTTTTGCCATTGAAAAACATGTTTTTCATATACCAGAAATGTTTGAAGCTACTGACTGATTGAAAGGAGCTGGCATCTCACTCTCTTTGAATCTTCTTTATCATGCTAGGATTAACAGGAAAAAGCAAAAAATTTCAGAATTGCACCTTGCAATGTGGAGATATTACTGTTTGTGCATTTACAATATTCATTGATTTTTGCCATTGAAAAACATGTTTTTCATATACCAGAAATGTTTGAAGCTACTGACTGAATGAAAGGAGCTGGCATCTCACTCTCTTTGAATCTTCTTTATCATGCTAGGATTAACAGGAAAAAGCAAAAAATTTCAGAATTGCACCTTGCAATGTGGAGATATTACTGTTTGTGCATTTACAATATTCATTGATTTTTGCCATTGAAAAACGTCCAGAAATGTTTGAAGCTACTGACTGAATGAAAGGAGCTGGCATCTCACTCTCTTTGAATCTTCTTTATCATGCTAGGATTAGCAGGAAAAAGCAAAAAATTTCAGAATTGCACCTTGCAATGTGGAGATATTACTGTTTGTGCATTTACAATATTCATTGATTTTTGCCATTGAAAAACATGTTTTTCATATACCAGAAATGTTTGAAGCTACTGACTGAATGAAAGGAGCTGGCATCTCACTCTCTTTGAATCTTCTTTATCATGCTAGGATTAGCAGGAAAAAGCAAAAAATTTCAGAATTGCACCTTGCAATGTGGAGATATTACAGTTTGTGCATTTACAATATTCATTGATTTTTGCCATTGAAAAACATGTTTTTCATATACCAGAAATGTTTGAAGCTACTGACTGAATGAAAGGAGCTGGCATCTCACTCTCTTTGAATCTTCTTTATCATGCTAGGATTAACAGGAAAAAGCTAAAAATTTCAGAATTGCACCGTGCAATGTGGAGATATTACTGTTTGTGCATTTACAATATTCATTGATTTTTGCCATTGAAAAACATGTTTTTCATATACCAGAAATGTTTGAAGCTACTGACTGAATGAAAGGAGCTGGCATCTCACTCTCTTTGAATCTTCTTTATCATGCTAGGATTAGCAGGAAAAAGCAAAAAATTTCAGAATTGCACCTTGCAATGTGGAGATATTACTGTTTGTGCATTTACAATATTCATTGATTTTTGCCATTGAAAACATGTTTTTCATATACCAGAAATGTTTGAAGCTACTGACTGAATGAAAGGAGCTGGCATCTCACTCTCTTTGAATCTTCTTTATCATGCTAGGATTAACAGGAAAAAGCAAAAAATTTCAGAATTGCACCTTGCAATGTGGAGATATTACTGTTTGTGCATTTACAATATTCATTGATTTTTGCCATTGAAAAACATGTTTTTCATATACCAGAAATGTTTGAAGCTACTGACTGAATGAAAGGAGCTGGCATCTCACTCTCTTTGAATCTTCTTTATCATGCTAGGATTAACAGGAAAAAGCTAAAAATTTCAGAATTGCACCGTGCAATGTGGAGATATTACTGTTTGTGCATTTACAATATTCATTGATTTTTGCCATTGAAAAACGTTTTTCATATACCAGAAATGTTTGAAGCTACTGACTGAATGAAAGGAGCTGGCATCTCACTCTCTTTGAATCTTCTTTATCATGCTAGGATTAGCAGGAAAAAGCAAAAAATTTCAGAATTGCACCTTGCAATGTGGAGATATTACTGTTTGTGCATTTACAATATTCATTGATTTTTGCCATTGAAAAACATGTTTTTCATATACCAGAAATGTTTGAAGCTACTGACTGAATGAAAGGAGCTGGCATCTCACTCTCTTTGAATCTTCTTTATCATGCTAGGATTAACAGGAAAAAGCTAAAAATTTCAGAATTGCACCGTGCAATGTGGAGATATTACTGTTTGTGCATTTACAATATTCATTGATTTTTGCCATTGAAAAACGTTTTTCATATACCAGAAATGTTTGAAGCTACTGACTGAATGAAAGGAGCTGGCATCTCACTCTCTTTGAATCTTCTTTATCATGCTAGGATTAGCAGGAAAAAGCAAAAAATTTCAGAATTGCACCTTGCAATGTGGAGATATTACTGTTTGTGCATTTACAATATTCATTGATTTTTGCCATTGAAAAACATGTTTTTCATATACCAGAAATGTTTGAAGCTACTGACTGAATGAAAGGAGCTGGCATCTCACTCTCTTTGAATCTTCTTTATCATGCTAGGATTAACAGGAAAAAGCTAACAATTTCAGAATTGCACCGTGCAATGTGGAGATATTACTGTTTGTGCATTTACAATATTCATTGATTTTTGCCATTGAAAAACATGTTTTTCATATACCAGAAATGTTTGAAGCTACTGACTGAATGAAAGGAGCTGGCATCTCACTCTCTTTGAATCTTCTTTATCATGCTAGGATTAGCAGGAAAAAGCAAAAAATTTCAGAATTGCACCTTGCAATGTGGAGATATTACTGTTTGTGCATTTACAATATTCATTGATTTTTGCCATTGAAAAACATGTTTTTCATATACCAGAAATGTTTGAAGCTACTGACTGAATGAAAGGAGCTGGCATCTCACTCTCTTTGAATCTTCTTTATCATGCTAGGATTAACAGGAAAAAGCAAAAAATTTCAGAATTGCACCTTGCAATGTGGAGATATTACTGTTTGTGCATTTACAATATTCATTGATTTTTGCCATTGAAAAACATGTTTTTCATATACCAGAAATGTTTGAAGCTACTGACTGAATGAAAGGAGCTGGCATCTCACTCTCTTTGAATCTTCTTTATCATGCTAGGATTAGCAGGAAAAAGCAAAATATTTCAGAATTGCACCTTGCAATGTGGAGATATTACTGTTTGTGCATTTACAATATTCATTGATTTTTGCCATTGAAAAACATGTTTTTCATATACCAGAAATGTTTGAAGCTACTGACTGAATGAAAGGAGCTGGCATCTCACTCTCTTTGAATCTTCTTTATCATGCTAGGATTAACAGGAAAAAGCAAAAAATTTCAGAATTGCACCTTGCAATGTGGAGATATTACTGTTTGTGCATTTACAATATTCATTGATTTTTGCCATTGAAAAACATGTTTTTCATATACCAGAAATGTTTGAAGCTACTGACTGAATGAAAGGAGCTGGCATCTCACTCTCTTTGAATCTTCTTTATCATGCTAGGATTAACAGGAAAAAGCAAAAAATTTCAGAATTGCACCTTGCAATGTGGAGATATTACTGTTTGTGCATTTACAATATTCATTGATTTTTGCCATTGAAAAACGTCCAGAAATGTTTGAAGCTACTGACTGAATGAAAGGAGCTGGCATCTCACTCTCTTTGAATCTTCTTTATCATGCTAGGATTAGCAGGAAAAAGCAAAAAATTTCAGAATTGCACCTTGCAATGTGGAGATATTACTGTTTGTGCATTTACAATATTCATTGATTTTTGCCATTGAAAAACATGTTTTTCATATACCAGAAATGTTTGAAGCTACTGACTGAATGAAAGGAGCTGGCATCTTACTCTCTTTGAATCTTCTTTATCATGCTAGGATTAGCAGGAAAAAGCAAAAAATTTCAGAATTGCACCTTGCAATGTGGAGATATTACTGTTTGTGCATTTACAATATTCATTGATTTTTGCCATTGAAAAACATGTTTTTCATATACCAGAAATGTTTGAAGCTACTGACTGAATGAAAGGAGCTGGCATCTCACTCTCTTTGAATCTTCTTTATCATGCTAGGATTAACAGGAAAAAGCTAAAAATTTCAGAATTGCACCGTGCAATGTGGAGATATTACTGTTTGTGCATTTACAATATTCATTGATTTTTGCCATTGAAAAACATGTTTTTCATATACCAGAAATGTTTGAAGCTACTGACTGAAAGGAGCTGGCATCTCACTCTCTTTGAATCTTCTTTATCATGCTAGGATTAGCAGGAAAAAGCAAAAAATTTCAGATTTGCACCTTGCAATGTGGAGATATTACTGTTTGTGCATTTACAATATTCATTGATTTTTGCCATTGAAAAACATGTTTTTCATATACCAGAAATGTTTGAAGCTACTGACTGAATGAAAGGAGCTGGCATCTCACTCTCTTTGAATCTTCTTTATCATGCTAGGATTAACAGGAAAAAGCAAAAAATTTCAGAATTGCACCTTGCAATGTGGAGATATTACTGTTTGTGCATTTACAATATTCATTGATTTTTGCCATTGAAAAACATGTTTTTCATATACCAGAAATGTTTGAAGCTACTGACTGAATGAAAGGAGCTGGCATCTCACTCTCTTTGAATCTTCTTTATCATGCTAGGATTAGCAGGAAAAAGCAAAATATTTCAGAATTGCACCTTGCAATGTGGAGATATTACTGTTTGTGCATTTACAATATTCATTGATTTTTGCCATTGAAAAACATGTTTTTCATATACCAGAAATGTTTGAAGCTACTGACTGAATGAAAGGAGCTGGCATCTCACTCTCTTTGAATCTTCTTTATCATGCTAGGATTAACAGGAAAAAGCAAAAAATTTCAGAATTGCACCTTGCAATGTGGAGATATTACTGTTTGTGCATTTACAATATTCATTGATTTTTGCCATTGAAAAACATGTTTTTCATATACCAGAAATGTTTGAAGCTACTGACTGAATGAAAGGAGCTGGCATCTCACTCTCTTTGAATCTTCTTTATCATGCTAGGATTAACAGGAAAAAGCAAAAAATTTCAGAATTGCACCTTGCAATGTGGAGATATTACTGTTTGTGCATTTACAATATTCATTGATTTTTGCCATTGAAAAACGTCCAGAAATGTTTGAAGCTACTGACTGAATGAAAGGAGCTGGCATCTCACTCTCTTTGAATCTTCTTTATCATGCTAGGATTAGCAGGAAAAAGCAAAAAATTTCAGAATTGCACCTTGCAATGTGGAGATATTACTGTTTGTGCATTTACAATATTCATTGATTTTTGCCATTGAAAAACATGTTTTTCATATACCAGAAATGTTTGAAGCTACTGACTGAATGAAAGGAGCTGGCATCTCACTCTCTTTGAATCTTCTTTATCATGCTAGGATTAGCAGGAAAAAGCAAAAAATTTCAGAATTGCACCTTGCAATGTGGAGATATTACTGTTTGTGCATTTACAATATTCATTGATTTTTGCCATTGAAAAACATGTTTTTCATATACCAGAAATGTTTGAAGCTACTGACTGAATGAAAGGAGCTGGCATCTCACTCTCTTTGAATCTTCTTTATCATGCTAGGATTAACAGGAAAAAGCTAAAAATTTCAGAATTGGACCGTGCAATGTGGAGATATTACGGTTTGTGCATTTACAATATTCATTGATTTTTGCCATTGAAAAACATGTTTTTCATATACCAGAAATGTTTGAAGCTACTGACTGAATGAAAGGAGCTGGCATCTCACTCTCTTTGAATCTTCTTTATCATGCTAGGATTAGCAGGAAAAAGCAAAAAATTTCAGAATTGCACCTTGCAATGTGGAGATATTACTGTTTGTGCATTTACAATATTCATTGATTTTTGCCATTGAAAAACATGTTTTTCATATACCAGAAATGTTTGAAGCTACTGACTGAATGAAAGGAGCTGGCATCTCACTCTCTTTGAATCTTCTTTATCATGCTAGGATTAACAGGAAAAAGCTAAAAATTTCAGAATTGGACCGTGCAATGTGGAGATATTACTGTTTGTGCATTTACAATATTCATTGATTTTTGCCATTGAAAAACATGTTTTTCATATACCAGAAATGTTTGAAGCTACTGACTGAATGAAAGGAGCTGGCATCTCACTCTCTTTGAATCTTCTTTATCATGCTAGGATTAGCAGGAAAAAGCAAAAAATTTCAGAATTGCACCTTGCAATGTGGAGATATTACTGTTTGTGCATTTACAATATTCATTGATTTTTGCCATTGAAAAACATGTTTTTCATATACCAGAAATGTTTGAAGCTACTGACTGAATGAAAGGAGCTGGCATCTCACTCTCTTTGAATCTTCTTTATCATGCTAGGATTAACAGGAAAAAGCTAAAAATTTCAGAATTGCACCGTGCAATGTGGAGATATTACTGTTTGTGCATTTACAATATTCATTGATTTTTGCCATTGAAAAACATGTTTTTCATATACCAGAAATGTTTGAAGCTACTGACTGAATGAAAGGAGCTGGCATCTCACTCTCTTTGAATCTTCTTTATCATGCTAGGATTAGCAGGAAAAAGCAAAAAATTTCAGAATTGCACCTTGCAATGTGGAGATATTACTGTTTGTGCATTTACAATATTCATTGATTTTTGCCATTGAAAAACATGTTTTTCATATACCAGAAATGTTTGAAGCTACTGACTGAATGAAAGGAGCTGGCATCTCACTCTCTTTGAATCTTCTTTATCATGCTAGGATTAACAGGAAAAAGCAAAAAATTTCAGAATTGCACCTTGCAATGTGGAGATATTACTGTTTGTGCATTTACAATATTCATTGATTTTTGCCATTGAAAAACATGTTTTTCATATACCAGAAATGTTTGAAGCTACTGACTGAATGAAAGGAGCTGGCATCTCACTCTCTTTGAATCTTCTTTATCATGCTAGGATTAACAGGAAAAAGCTAAAAATTTCAGAATTGCACCGTGCAATGTGGAGATATTACTGTTTGTGCATTTACAATATTCATTGATTTTTGCCATTGAAAAACGTTTTTCATATACCAGAAATGTTTGAAGCTACTGACTGAATGAAAGGAGCTGGCATCTCACTCTCTTTGAATCTTCTTTATCATGCTAGGATTAGCAGGAAAAAGCAAAAAATTTCAGAATTGCACCTTGCAATGTGGAGATATTACTGTTTGTGCATTTACAATATTCATTGATTTTTGCCATTGAAAAACATGTTTTTCATATACCAGAAATGTTTGAAGCTACTGACTGAATGAAAGGAGCTGGCATCTCACTCTCTTTGAATCTTCTTTATCATGCTAGGATTAACAGGAAAAAGCTAAAAATTTCAGAATTGCACCGTGCAATGTGGAGATATTACTGTTTATGCATTTACAATATTCATTGATTTTTGCCATTGAAAAACGTTTTTCATATACCAGAAATGTTTGAAGCTACTGACTGAATGAAAGGAGCTGGCATCTCACTCTCTTTGAATCTTCTTTATCATGCTAGGATTAGCAGGAAAAAGCAAAAAATTTCAGAATTGCACCTTGCAATGTGGAGATATTACTGTTTGTGCATTTACAATATTCATTGATTTTTGCCATTGAAAAACATGTTTTTCATATACCAGAAATGTTTGAAGCTACTGACTGAATGAAAGGAGCTGGCATCTCACTCTCTTTGAATCTTCTTTATCATGCTAGGATTAACAGGAAAAAGCTAAAAATTTCAGAATTGCACCGTGCAATGTGGAGATATTACTGTTTGTGCATTTACAAAATTCATTGATTTTTGCCATTGAAAAACATGTTTTTCATATACCAGAAATGTTTGAAGCTACTGACTGAATGAAAGGAGCTGGCATCTCACTCTCTTTGAATCTTCTTTATCATGCTAGGATTAGCAGGAAAAAGCAAAAAATTTCAGAATTGCACCTTGCAATGTGGAGATATTACTGTTTGTGCATTTACAATATTCATTGATTTTTGCCATTGAAAAACATGTTTTTCATATACCAGAAATGTTTGAAGCTACTGACTGAATGAAAGGAGCTGGCATCTCACTCTCTTTGAATCTTCTTTATCATGCTAGGATTAACAGGAAAAAGCAAAAAATTTCAGAATTGCACCTTGCAATGTGGAGATATTACTGTTTGTGCATTTACAATATTCATTGATTTTTGCCATTGAAAAACATGTTTTTCATATACCAGAAATGTTTGAAGCTACTGACTGAATGAAAGGAGCTGGCATCTCACTCTCTTTGAATCTTCTTTATCATGCTAGGATTAGCAGGAAAAAGCAAAATATTTCAGAATTGCACCTTGCAATGTGGAGATATTTCTGTTTGTGCATTTACAATATTCATTGATTTTTGCCATTGAAAAACATGTTTTTCATATACCAGAAATGTTTGAAGCTACTGACTGAATGAAAGGAGCTGGCATCTCACTCTCTTTGAATCTTCTTTATCATGCTAGGATTAACAGGAAAAAGCAAAAAATTTCAGAATTGCACCTTGCAATGTGGAGATATTACTGTTTGTGCATTTACAATATTCATTGATTTTTGCCATTGAAAAACGTCCAGAAATGTTTGAAGCTACTTACTGACTGAATGAAAGGAGCTGGCATCTCACTCTCTTTGAATCTTCTTTATCATGCTAGGATTAGCAGGAAAAAGCAAAAAATTTCAGAATTGCACCTTGCAATGTGGAGATATTACTGTTTGTGCATTTACAATATTCATTGATTTTTGCCATTGAAAAACATGTTTTTCATATACCAGAAATGTTTGAAGCTACTGACTGAATGAAAGGAGCTGGCATCTCACTCTCTTTGAATCTTCTTTATCATGCTAGGATTAGCAGGAAAAAGCAAAAAATTTCAGAATTGCACCTTGCAATGTGGAGATATTACTGTTTGTGCATTTACAATATTCATTGATTTTTGCCATTGAAAAACATGTTTTTCATATACCAGAAATGTTTGAAGCTACTGACTGAATGAAAGGAGCTGGCATCTCACTCTCTTTGAATCTTCTATCATGCTAGGATTAACAGGAAAAAGCTAAAAATTTCAGAATTGCACCGTGCAATGTGGAGATATTACTGTTTGTGCATTTACAATATTCATTGATTTTTGCCATTGAAAAACATGTTTTTCATATACCAGAAATGTTTGAAGCTACTGACTGAATGAAAGGAGCTGGCATCTCACTCTCTTTGAATCTTCTTTATCATGCTAGGATTAGCAGGAAAAAGCAAAAAATTTCAGAATTGCACCTTGCAATGTGGAGATATTACTGTTTGTGCATTTACAATATTCATTGATTTTTGCCATTGAAAAACATGTTTTTCATATACCAGAAATGTTTGAAGCTACTGACTGAATGAAAGGAGCTGGCATCTCACTCTCTTTGAATCTTCTTTATCATGCTAGGATTAACAGGAAAAAGCTAAAAATTTCAGAATTGCACCGTGCAATGTGGAGATATTACTGTTTGTGCATTTACAATATTCATTGATTTTTGCCATTGAAAAACATGTTTTTCATATACCAGAAATGTTTGAAGCTACTGACTGAATGAAAGGAGCTGGCATCTCACTCTCTTTGAATCTTCTTTATCATGCTAGGATTAGCAGGAAAAAGCAAAAAATTTCAGAATTGCACCTTGCAATGTGGAGATATTACTGTTTGTGCATTTACAATATTCATTGATTTTTGCCATTGAAAAACATGTTTTTCATATACCAGAAATGTTTGAAGCTACTGACTGAATGAAAGGAGCTGGCATCTCACTCTCTTTGAATCTTCTTTATCATGCTAGGATTAGCAGGAAAAAGCAAAAAATTTCAGAATTGCACCTTGCAATGTGGAGATATTACTGTTTGTGCATTTACAATATTCATTGATTTTTGCCATTGAAAAACATGTTTTTCATATACCAGAAATGTTTGAAGCTACTGACTGAATGAAAGGAGCTGGCATCTCACTCTCTTTGAATCTTCTTTATCATGCTAGGATTAACAGGAAAAAGCAAAAAATTTCAGAATTGCACCTTGCAATGTGGAGATATTACTGTTTGTGCATTTACAATATTCATTGATTTTTGCCATTGAAAAACATGTTTTTCATATACCAGAAATGTTTGAAGCTACTGACTGAATGAAAGGAGCTGGCATCTCACTCTCTTTGAATCTTCTTTATCATGCTAGGATTAACAGGAAAAAGCTAAAAATTTCAGAATTGCACCGTGCAATGTGGAGATATTACTGTTTATGCATTTACAATATTCATTGATTTTTGCTATTGAAAAACGTTTTTCATATACCAGAAATGTTTGAAGCTACTGACTGAATGAAAGGAGCTGGCATCTCACTCTCTTTGAATCTTCTTTATCATGCTAGGATTAGCAGGAAAAAGCAAAAAATTTCAGAATTGCACCTTGCAATGTGGAGATATTACTGTTTGTGCATTTACAATATTCATTGATTTTTGCCATTGAAAAACATGTTTTTCATATACCAGAAATGTTTGAAGCTACTGACTGAATGAAAGGAGCTGGCATCTCACTCTCTTTGAATCTTCTTTATCATGCTAGGATTAACAGGAAAAAGCTAAAAATTTCAGAATTGCACCGTGCAATGTGGAGATATTACTGTTTGTGCATTTACAATATTCATTGATTTTTGCCATTGAAAAACATGTTTTTCATATACCAGAAATGTTTGAAGCTACTGACTGAATGAAAGGAGCTGGCATCTCACTCTCTTTGAATCTTCTTTATCATGCTAGGATTAGCAGGAAAAAGCAAAAAATTTCAGAATTGCACCTTGCAATGTGGAGATATTACTGTTTGTGCATTTACAATATTCATTGATTTTTGCCATTGAAAAACATGTTTTTCATATACCAGAAATGTTTGAAGCTACTGACTGAATGAAAGGAGCTGGCATCTCACTCTCTTTGAATCTTCTTTATCATGCTAGTATTAACAGGAAAAAGCAAAAAATTTCAGAATTGCACCTTGCAATGTGGAGATATTACTGTTTGTGCATTTACAATATTCATTGATTTTTGCCATTGAAAAACATGTTTTTCATATACCAGAAATGTTTGAAGCTACTGACTGAATGAAAGGAGCTGGCATCTCACTCTCTTTGAATCTTCTTTATCATGCTAGGATTAGCAGGAAAAAGCAAAATATTTCAGAATTGCACCTTGCAATGTGGAGATATTACTGTTTGTGCATTTACAATATTCATTGATTTTTGCCATTGAAAAACATGTTTTTCATATACCAGAAATGTTTGAAGCTACTGACTGAATGAAAGGAGCTGGCATCTCACTCTCTTTGAATCTTCTTTATCATGCTAGGATTAACAGGAAAAAGCAAAAAATTTCAGAATTGCACCTTGCAATGTGGAGATATTTCTGTTTGTGCATTTACAATATTCATTGATTTTTGCCATTGAAAAACATGTTTTTCATATACCAGAAATGTTTGAAGCTACTGACTGAATGAAAGGAGCTGGCATCTCACTCTCTTTGAATCTTCTTTATCATGCTAGGATTAACAGGAAAAAGCAAAAAATTTCAGAATTGCACCTTGCAATGTGGAGATATTACTGTTTGTGCATTTACAATATTCATTGATTTTTGCCATTGAAAAACGTCCAGAAATGTTTGAAGCTACTGACTGAATGAAAGGAGCTGGCATCTCACTCTCTTTGAATCTTCTTTATCATGCTAGGATTAGCAGGAAAAAGCAAAAAATTTCAGAATTGCACCTTGCAATGTGGAGATATTACTGTTTGTGCATTTACAATATTCATTGATTTTTGCCATTGAAAAACATGTTTTTCATATACCAGAAATGTTTGAAGCTACTGACTGAATGAAAGGAGCTGGCATCTCACTCTCTTTGAATCTTCTTTATCATGCTAGGATTAGCAGGAAAAAGCAAAAAATTTCAGAATTGCACCTTGCAATGTGGAGATATTACTGTTTGTGCATTTACAATATTCATTGATTTTTGCCATTGAAAAACATGTTTTTCATATACCAGAAATGTTTGAAGCTACTGACTGAATGAAAGGAGCTGGCATCTCACTCTCTTTGAATCTTCTATCATGCTAGGATTAACAGGAAAAAGCTAAAAATTTCAGAATTGCACCGTGCAATGTGGAGATATTACTGTTTGTGCATTTACAATATTCATTGATTTTTGCCATTGAAAAACATGTTTTTCATATACCAGAAATGTTTGAAGCTACTGACTGAATGAAAGGAGCTGGCATCTCACTCTCTTTGAATCTTCTTTATCATGCTAGGATTAGCAGGAAAAAGCAAAAAATTTCAGAATTGCACCTTGCAATGTGGAGATATTACTGTTTGTGCATTTACAATATTCATTGATTTTTGCCATTGAAAAACATGTTTTTCATATACCAGAAATGTTTGAAGCTACTGACTGAATGAAAGGAGCTGGCATCTCACTCTCTTTGAATCTTCTTTATCATGCTAGGATTAACAGGAAAAAGCTAAAAATTTCAGAATTGCACCGTGCAATGTGGAGATATTACTGTTTGTGCATTTACAATATTCATTGATTTTTGCCATTGAAAAACATGTTTTTCATATACCAGAAATGTTTGAAGCTACTGACTGAATGAAAGGAGCTGGCATCTCACTCTCTTTGAATCTTCTTTATCATCCTAGGATTAGCAGGAAAAAGCAAAAAATTTCAGAATTGCACCTTGCAATGTGGAGATATTACTGTTTGTGCATTTACAATATTCATTGATTTTTGCCATTGAAAAACATGTTTTTCATATACCAGAAATGTTTGAAGCTACTGACTGAATGAAAGGAGCTGGCATCTCACTCTCTTTGAATCTTCTTTATCATGCTAGGATTAGCAGGAAAAAGCAAAAAATTTCAGAATTGCACCTTGCAATGTGGAGATATTACTGTTTGTGCATTTACAATATTCATTGATTTTTGCCATTGAAAAACATGTTTTTCATATACCAGAAATGTTTGAAGCTACTGACTGAATGAAAGGAGCTGGCATCTCACTCTCTTTGAATCTTCTTTATCATGCTAGGATTAACAGGAAAAAGCAAAAAATTTCAGAATTGCACCTTGCAATGTGGAGATATTACTGTTTGTGCATTTACAATATTCATTGATTTTTGCCATTGAAAAACATGTTTTTCATATACCAGAAATGTTTGAAGCTACTGACTGAATGAAAGGAGCTGGCATCTCACTCTCTTTGAATCTTCTTTATCATGCTAGGATTAACAGGAAAAAGCTAAAAATTTCAGAATTGCACCGTGCAATGTGGAGATATTACTGTTTGTGCATTTACAATATTCATTGATTTTTGCCATTGAAAAACATGTTTTTCATATACCAGAAATGTTTGAAGCTACTGACTGAATGAAAGGAGCTGGCATCTCACTCTCTTTGAATCTTCTTTATCATGCTAGGATTAGCAGGAAAAAGCAAAAAATTTCAGAATTGCACCTTGCAATGTGGAGATATTACTGTTTGTGCATTTACAATATTCATTGATTTTTGCCATGGAAAAACATGTTTTTCATATACCAGAAATGTTTGAAGCTACTGACTGAATGAAAGGAGCTGGCATCTCACTCTCTTTGAATCTTCTTTATCATGCTAGGATTAACAGGAAAAAGCTAAAAATTTCAGAATTGCACCGTGCAATGTGGAGATATTACTGTTTGTGCATTTACAATATTCATTGATTTTTGCCATTGAAAAACATGTTTTTCATATACCAGAAATGTTTGAAGCTACTGACTGAATGAAAGGAGCTGGCATCTCACTCTCTTTGAATCTTCTTTATCATGCTAGGATTAGCAGGAAAAAGCAAAAAATTTCAGAATTGCTCCTTGCAATGTGGAGATATTACTGTTTGTGCATTTACAATATTCATTGATTTTTGCCATTGAAAAACATGTTTTTCATATACCAGAAATGTTTGAAGCTACTGACTGAATGAAAGGAGCTGGCATCTCACTCTCTTTGAATCTTCTTTATCATGCTAGGATTAACAGGAAAAAGCTAAAAATTTCAGAATTGCACCGTGTAATGTGGAGATATTACTGTTTGTGCATTTACAATATTCATTGATTTTTGCCATTGAAAAACATGTTTTTCATATACCAGAAATGTTTGAAGCTACTGACTGAATGAAAGGAGCTGGCATCTCACTCTCTTTGAATCTTCTTTATCATGCTAGGATTAGCAGGAAAAAGCAAAAAATTTCAGAATTGCACCTTGCAATGTGGAGATATTACTGTTTGTGCATTTACAATATTCATTGATTTTTGCCATTGAAAAACATGTTTTTCATATACCAGAAATGTTTGAAGCTACTGACTGAATGAAAGGAGCTGGCATCTCACTCTCTTTGAATCTTCTTTATCATGCTAGGATTAACAGGAAAAAGCAAAAAATTTCAGAATTGCACCTTGCAATGTGGAGATATTACTGTTTGTGCATTTACAATATTCATTGATTTTTGCCATTGAAAAACATGTTTTTCATATACCAGAAATGTTTGAAGCTACTGACTGAATGAAAGGAGCTGGCATCTCACTCTCTTTGAATCTTCTTTATCATGCTAGGATTAACAGGAAAAAGCTAAAAATTTCAGAATTGCACCGTGCAATGTGGAGATATTACTGTTTGTGCATTTACAATATTCATTGATTTTTGCCATTGAAAAACGTTTTTCATATACCAGAAATGTTTGAAGCTACTGACTGAATGAAAGGAGCTGGCATCTCACTCTCTTTGAATCTTCTTTATCATGCTAGGATTAGCAGGAAAAAGCAAAAAATTTCAGAATTGCACCTTGCAATGTGGAGATATTACTGTTTGTGCATTTACAATATTCATTGATTTTTGCCATTGAAAAACATGTTTTTCATATACCAGAAATGTTTGAAGCTACTGACTGAATGAAAGGAGCTGGCATCTCACTCTCTTTGAATCTTCTTTATCATGCTAGGATTAGCAGGAAAAAGCAAAAAATTTCAGAATTGCACCTTGCAATGTGGAGATATTACTGTTTGTGCATTTACAATATTCATTGATTTTTGCCATTGAAAAACATGTTTTTCATATACCAGAAATGTTTGAAGCTACTGACTGAATGAAAGGAGCTGGCATCTCACTCTCTTTGAATCTTCTTTATCATGCTAGGATTAGCAGGAAAAAGCAAAATATTTCAGAATTGCACCTTGCAATGTGGAGATATTACTGTTTGTGCATTTACAATATTCATTGATTTTGCCATTGAAAAACATGTTTTTCATATACCAGAAATGTTTGAAGCTACTGACTGAATGAAAGGAGCTGGCATCTCACTCTCTTTGAATCTTCTTTATCATGCTAGGATTAACAGGAAAAAGCAAAAAATTTCAGAATTGCACCTTGCAATGTGGAGATATTACTGTTTGTGCATTTACAATATTCATTGATTTTTGCCATTGAAAAACATGTTTTTCATATACCAGAAATGTTTGAAGCTACTGACTGAATGAAAGGAGCTGGCATCTCACTCTCTTTGAATCTTCTTTATCATGCTAGGATTAACAGGAAAAAGCAAAAAATTTCAGAATTGCACCTTGCAATGTGGAGATATTACTGTTTGTGCATTTACAATATTCATTGATTTTTGCCATTGAAAAACGTCCAGAAATGTTTGAAGCTACTGACTGAATGAAAGGAGCTGGCATCTCACTCTCTTTGAATCTTCTTTATCATGCTAGGATTAGCAGGAAAAAGCAAAAAATTTCAGAATTGCACCTTGCAATGTGGAGATATTACTGTTTGTGCATTTACAATATTCATTGATTTTTGCCATTGAAAAACATGTTTTTCATATACCAGAAATGTTTGAAGCTACTGACTGAATGAAAGGAGCTGGCATCTTACTCTCTTTGAATCTTCTTTATCATGCTAGGATTAGCAGGAAAAAGCAAAAAATTTCAGAATTGCACCTTGCAATGTGGAGATATTACTGTTTGTGCATTTACAATATTCATTGATTTTTGCCATTGAAAAACATGTTTTTCATATACCAGAAATGTTTGAAGCTACTGACTGAATGAAAGGAGCTGGCATCTCACTCTCTTTGAATCTTCTTTATCATGCTAGGATTAACAGGAAAAAGCTAAAAATTTCAGAATTGCACCGTGCAATGTGGAGATATTACTGTTTGTGCATTTACAATATTCATTGATTTTTGCCATTGAAAAACATGTTTTTCATATACCAGAAATGTTTGAAGCTACTGACTGAAAGGAGCTGGCATCTCACTCTCTTTGAATCTTCTTTATCATGCTAGGATTAGCAGGAAAAAGCAAAAAATTTCAGATTTGCACCTTGCAATGTGGAGATGTTACTGTTTGTGCATTTACAATATTCATTGATTTTTGCCATTGAAAAACATGTTTTTCATATACCAGAAATGTTTGAAGCTACTGACTGAATGAAAGGAGCTGGCATCTCACTCTCTTTGAATCTTCTTTATCATGCTAGGATTAACAGGAAAAAGCAAAAAATTTCAGAATTGCACCTTGCAATGTGGAGATATTACTGTTTGTGCATTTACAATATTCATTGATTTTTGCCATTGAAAAACATGTTTTTCATATACCAGAAATGTTTGAAGCTACTGACTGAATGAAAGGAGCTGGCATCTCACTCTCTTTGAATCTTCTTTATCATGCTAGGATTAGCAGGAAAAAGCAAAATATTTCAGAATTGCACCTTGCAATGTGGAGATATTACTGTTTGTGCATTTACAATATTCATTGATTTTTGCCATTGAAAAACATGTTTTTCATATACCAGAAATGTTTGAAGCTACTGACTGAATGAAAGGAGCTGGCATCTCACTCTCTTTGAATCTTCTTTATCATGCTAGGATTAACAGGAAAAAGCAAAAAATTTCAGAATTGCACCTTGCAATGTGGAGATATTACTGTTTGTGCATTTACAATATTCATTGATTTTTGCCATTGAAAAACATGTTTTTCATATACCAGAAATGTTTGAAGCTACTGACTGAATGAAAGGAGCTGGCATCTCACTCTCTTTGAATCTTCTTTATCATGCTAGGATTAACAGGAAAAAGCAAAAAATTTCAGAATTGCACCTTGCAATGTGGAGATATTACTGTTTGTGCATTTACAATATTCATTGATTTTTGCCATTGAAAAACGTCCAGAAATGTTTGAAGCTACTGACTGAATGAAAGGAGCTGGCATCTCACTCTCTTTGAATCTTTTTTATCATGCTAGGATTAGCAGGAAAAAGCAAAAAATTTCAGAATTGCACCTTGCAATGTGGAGATATTACTGTTTGTGCATTTACAATATTCATTGATTTTTGCCATTGAAAAACATGTTTTTCATATACCAGAAATGTTTGAAGCTACTGACTGAATGAAAGGAGCTGGCATCTCACTCTCTTTGAATCTTCTTTATCATGCTAGGATTAGCAGGAAAAAGCAAAAAATTTCAGAATTGCACCTTGCAATGTGGAGATATTACTGTTTGTGCATTTACAATATTCATTGATTTTTGCCATTGAAAAACATGTTTTTCATATACCAGAAATGTTTGAAGCTACTGACTGAATGAAAGGAGCTGGCATCTCACTCTCTTTGAATCTTCTTTATCATGCTAGGATTAACAGGAAAAAGCTAAAAATTTCAGAATTGCACCGTGCAATGTGGAGATATTACTGTTTGTGCATTTACAATATTCATTGATTTTTGCCATTGAAAAACATGTTTTTCATATACCAGAAATGTTTGAAGCTACTGACTGAAAGGAGCTGGCATCTCACTCTCTTTGAATCTTCTTTATCATGCTAGGATTAGCAGGAAAAAGCAAAAAATTTCAGAATTGCACCTTGCAATGTGGAGATATTACTGTTTGTGCATTTACAATATTCATTGATTTTTGCCATTGAAAAACATGTTTTTCATATACCAGAAATGTTTGAAGCTACTGACTGAATGAAAGGAGCTGGCATCTCACTCTCTTTGAATCTTCTTTATCATGCTAGGATTAACAGGAAAAAGCTAAAAATTTCAGAATTGCACCGTGCAATGTGGAGATATTACTGTTTGTGCATTTACAATATTCATTGATTTTTGCCATTGAAAAACATGTTTTTCATATACCAGAAATGTTTGAAGCTACTGACTGAATGAAAGGAGCTGGCATCTCACTCTCTTTGAATCTTCTTTATCATGCTAGGATTAGCAGGAAAAAGCAAAAAATTTCAGAATTGCACCTTGCAATGTGGAGATATTACTGTTTGTGCATTTACAATATTCATTGATTTTTGCCATTGAAAAACATGTTTTTCATATACCAGAAATGTTTGAAGCTACTGACTGAATGAAAGGAGCTGGCATCTCACTCTCTTTGAATCTTCTTTATCATGCTAGGATTAACAGGAAAAAGCTAAAAATTTCAGAATTGCACCGTGCAATGTGGAGATATTACTGTTTGTGCATTTACAATATTCATTGATTTTTGCCATTGAAAAACATGTTTTTCATATACCAGAAATGTTTGAAGCTACTGACTGAATGAAAGGAGCTGGCATCTCACTCTCTTTGAATCTTCTTTATCATGCTAGGATTAGCAGGAAAAAGCAAAAAATTTCAGAATTGCACCTTGCAATGTGGAGATATTACTGTTTGTGCATTTACAATATTCATTGATTTTTGCCATTGAAAAACATGTTTTTCATATACCAGAAATGTTTGAAGCTACTGACTGAATGAAAGGAGCTGGCATCTCACTCTCTTTGAATCTTCTTTATCATGCTAGGATTAACAGGAAAAAGCAAAAAATTTCAGAATTGCACCTTGCAATGTGGAGATATTACTGTTTGTGCATTTACAATATTCATTGATTTTTGCCATTGAAAAACATGTTTTTCATATACCAGAAATGTTTGAAGCTACT
Organism: Phyllobates terribilis; assembly: GCF_046119375.1. NCBI lineage: Eukaryota > Metazoa > Chordata > Amphibia > Anura > Dendrobatidae > Phyllobates > Phyllobates terribilis. The sequence goes on along the minus strand of NW_027366571.1, from coordinate 15,624 downwards.
GACTGAATGAAAGGAGCTGGCATCTCACTCTCTTTGAATCTTCTTTATCATGCTAGGATTAACAGGAAAAAGCTAAAAATTTCAGAATTGCACCGTGCAATGTGGAGATATTACTGTTTGTGCATTTACAATATTCATTGATTTTTGCCATTGAAAAACGTTTTTCATATACCAGAAATGTTTGAAGCTACTGACTGAATGAAAGGAGCTGGCATCTCACTCTCTTTGAATCTTCTTTATCATGCTAGGATTAGCAGGAAAAAGCAAAAAATTTCAGAATTGCACCTTGCAATGTGGAGATATTACTGTTTGTGCATTTACAATATTCATTGATTTTTGCCATTGAAAAACATGTTTTTCATATACCAGAAATGTTTGAAGCTACTGACTGAATGAAAGGAGCTGGCATCTCACTCTCTTTGAATCTTCTTTATCATGCTAGGATTAACAGGAAAAAGCTAAAAATTTCAGAATTGCACCGTGCAATGTGGAGATATTACTGTTTATGCATTTACAATATTCATTGATTTTTGCCATTGAAAAACGTTTTTCATATACCAGAAATGTTTGAAGCTACTGACTGAATGAAAGGAGCTGGCATCTCACTCTCTTTGAATCTTCTTTATCATGCTAGGATTAGCAGGAAAAAGCAAAAAATTTCAGAATTGCACCTTGCAATGTGGAGATATTACTGTTTGTGCATTTACAATATTCATTGATTTTTGCCATTGAAAAACATGTTTTTCATATACCAGAAATGTTTGAAGCTACTGACTGAATGAAAGGAGCTGGCATCTCACTCTCTTTGAATCTTCTTTATCATGCTAGGATTAACAGGAAAAAGCTAAAAATTTCAGAATTGCACCGTGCAATGTGGAGATATTACTGTTTGTGCATTTACAATATTCATTGATTTTTGCCATTGAAAAACATGTTTTTCATATACCAGAAATGTTTGAAGCTACTGACTGAATGAAAGGAGCTGGCATCTCACTCTCTTTGAATCTTCTTTATCATGCTAGGATTAGCAGGAAAAAGCAAAAAATTTCAGAATTGCACCTTGCAATGTGGAGATATTACTGTTTGTGCATTTACAATATTCATTGATTTTTGCCATTGAAAAACATGTTTTTCATATACCAGAAATGTTTGAAGCTACTGACTGAATGAAAGGAGCTGGCATCTCACTCTCTTTGAATCTTCTTTATCATGCTAGGATTAACAGGAAAAAGCAAAAAATTTCAGAATTGCACCTTGCAATGTGGAGATATTACTGTTTGTGCATTTACAATATTCATTGATTTTTGCCATTGAAAAACATGTTTTTCATATACCAGAAATGTTTGAAGCTACTGACTGAATGAAAGGAGCTGGCATCTCACTCTCTTTGAATCTTCTTTATCATGCTAGGATTAGCAGGAAAAAGCAAAATATTTCAGAATTGCACCTTGCAATGTGGAGATATTACTGTTTGTGCATTTACAATATTCATTGATTTTTGCCATTGAAAAACATGTTTTTCATATATCAGAAATGTTTGAAGCTACTGACTGAATGAAAGGAGCTGGCATCTCACTCTCTTTGAATCTTCTTTATCATGCTAGGATTAACAGGAAAAAGCAAAAAATTTCAGAATTGCACCTTGCAATGTGGAGATATTTCTGTTTGTGCATTTACAATATTCATTGATTTTTGCCATTGAAAAACATGTTTTTCATATACCAGAAATGTTTGAAGCTACTGACTGAATGAAAGGAGCTGGCATCTCACTCTCTTTGAATCTTCTTTATCATGCTAGGATTAACAGGAAAAAGCAAAAAATTTCAGAATTGCACCTTGCAATGTGGAGATATTACTGTTTGTGCATTTACAATATTCATTGATTTTTGCCATTGAAAAACGTCCAGAAATGTTTGAAGCTACTGACTGAATGAAAGGAGCTGGCATCTCACTCTCTTTGAATCTTCTTTATCATGCTAGGATTAGCAGGAAAAAGCAAAAAATTTCAGAATTGCACCTTGCAATGTGGAGATATTACTGTTTGTGCATTTACAATATTCATTGATTTTTGCCATTGAAAAACATGTTTTTCATATACCAGAAATGTTTGAAGCTACTGACTGAATGAAAGGAGCTGGCATCTCACTCTCTTTGAATCTTCTTTATCATGCTAGGATTAGCAGGAAAAAGCAAAAAATTTCAGAATTGCACCTTGCAATGTGGAGATATTACTGTTTGTGCATTTACAATATTCATTGATTTTTGCCATTGAAAAACATGTTTTTCATATACCAGAAATGTTTGAAGCTACTGACTGAATGAAAGGAGCTGGCATCTCACTCTCTTTGAATCTTCTATCATGCTAGGATTAACAGGAAAAAGCTAAAAATTTCAGAATTGCACCGTGCAATGTGGAGATATTACTGTTTGTGCATTTACAATATTCATTGATTTTTGCCATTGAAAAACATGTTTTTCATATACCAGAAATGTTTGAAGCTACTGACTGAATGAAAGGAGCTGGCATCTCACTCTCTTTGAATCTTCTTTATCATGCTAGGATTAGCAGGAAAAAGCAAAAAATTTCAGAATTGCACCTTGCAATGTGGAGATATTACTGTTTGTGCATTTACAATATTCATTGATTTTTGCCATTGAAAAACATGTTTTTCATATACCAGAAATGTTTGAAGCTACTGACTGAATGAAAGGAGCTGGCATCTCACTCTCTTTGAATCTTCTTTATCATGCTAGGATTAACAGGAAAAAGCAAAAAATTTCAGAATTGCACCTTGCAATGTGGAGATATTACTGTTTGTGCATTTACAATATTCATTGATTTTTGCCATTGAAAAACGTCCAGAAATGTTTGAAGCTACTGACTGAATGAAAGGAGCTGGCATCTCACTCTCTTTGAATCTTCTTTATCATGCTAGGATTAGCAGGAAAAAGCAAAAAATTTCAGAATTGCACCTTGCAATGTGGAGATATTACTGTTTGTGCATTTACAATATTCATTGATTTTTGCCATTGAAAAACATGTTTTTCATATACCAGAAATGTTTGAAGCTACTGACTGAATGAAAGGAGCTGGCATCTCACTCTCTTTGAATCTTCTTTATCATGCTAGGATTAGCAGGAAAAAGCAAAAAATTTCAGAATTGCACCTTGCAATGTGGAGATATTACTGTTTGTGCATTTACAATATTCATTGATTTTTGCCATTGAAAAACATGTTTTTCATATACCAGAAATGTTTGAAGCTACTGACTGAATGAAAGGAGCTGGCATCTCACTCTCTTTGAATCTTCTATCATGCTAGGATTAACAGGAAAAAGCTAAAAATTTCAGAATTGCACCGTGCAATGTGGAGATATTACTGTTTGTGCATTTACAATATTCATTGATTTTTGCCATTGAAAAACATGTTTTTCATATACCAGAAATGTTTGAAGCTACTGACTGAATGAAAGGAGCTGGCATCTCACTCTCTTTGAATCTTCTTTATCATGCTAGGATTAGCAGGAAAAAGCAAAAAATTTCAGAATTGCACCTTGCAATGTGGAGATATTACTGTTTGTGCATTTACAATATTCATTGATTTTTGCCATTGAAAAACATGTTTTTCATATACCAGAAATGTTTGAAGCTACTGACTGAATGAAAGGAGCTGGCATCTCACTCTCTTTGAATCTTCTTTATCATGCTAGGATTAACAGGAAAAAGCAAAAAATTTCAGAATTGCACCTTGCAATGTGGAGATATTACTGTTTGTGCATTTACAATATTCATTGATTTTTGCCATTGAAAAACATGTTTTTCATATACCAGAAATGTTTGAAGCTACTGACTGAATGAAAGGAGCTGGCATCTCACTCTCTTTGAATCTTCTTTATCATGCTAGGATTAACAGGAAAAAGCTAAAAATTTCAGAATTGCACCGTGCAATGTGGAGATATTACTGTTTGTGCATTTACAATATTCATTGATTTTTGCCATTGAAAAACATGTTTTTCATATACCAGAAATGTTTGAAGCTACTGACTGAATGAAAGGAGCTGGCATCTCACTCTCTTTGAATCTTCTTTATCATGCTAGGATTAGCAGGAAAAAGCAAAAAATTTCAGAATTGCACCTTGCAATGTGGAGATATTACTGTTTGTGCATTTACAATATTCATTGATTTTTGCCATGGAAAAACATGTTTTTCATATACCAGAAATGTTTGAAGCTACTGACTGAATGAAAGGAGCTGGCATCTCACTCTCTTTGAATCTTCTTTATCATGCTAGGATTAACAGGAAAAAGCTAAAAATTTCAGAATTGCACCGTGCAATGTGGAGATATTACTGTTTGTGCATTTACAATATTCATTGATTTTTGCCATTGAAAAACATGTTTTTCATATACCAGAAATGTTTGAAGCTACTGACTGAATGAAAGGAGCTGGCATCTCACTCTCTTTGAATCTTCTTTATCATGCTAGGATTAGCAGGAAAAAGCAAAAAATTTCAGAATTGCTCCTTGCAATGTGGAGATATTACTGTTTGTGCATTTACAATATTCATTGATTTTTGCCATTGAAAAACATGTTTTTCATATACCAGAAATGTTTGAAGCTACTGACTGAATGAAAGGAGCTGGCATCTCACTCTCTTTGAATCTTCTTTATCATGCTAGGATTAACAGGAAAAAGCTAAAAATTTCAGAATTGCACCGTGTAATGTGGAGATATTACTGTTTGTGCATTTACAATATTCATTGATTTTTGCCATTGAAAAACATGTTTTTCATATACCAGAAATGTTTGAAGCTACTGACTGAATGAAAGGAGCTGGCATCTCACTCTCTTTGAATCTTCTTTATCATGCTAGGATTAGCAGGAAAAAGCAAAAAATTTCAGAATTGCACCTTGCAATGTGGAGATATTACTGTTTGTGCATTTACAATATTCATTGATTTTTGCCATTGAAAAACATGTTTTTCATATACCAGAAATGTTTGAAGCTACTGACTGAATGAAAGGAGCTGGCATCTCACTCTCTTTGAATCTTCTTTATCATGCTAGGATTAACAGGAAAAAGCAAAAAATTTCAGAATTGCACCTTGCAATGTGGAGATATTACTGTTTGTGCATTTACAATATTCATTGATTTTTGCCATTGAAAAACATGTTTTTCATATACCAGAAATGTTTGAAGCTACTGACTGAATGAAAGGAGCTGGCATCTCACTCTCTTTGAATCTTCTTTATCATGCTAGGATTAACAGGAAAAAGCTAAAAATTTCAGAATTGCACCGTGCAATGTGGAGATATTACTGTTTGTGCATTTACAATATTCATTGATTTTTGCCATTGAAAAACGTTTTTCATATACCAGAAATGTTTGAAGCTACTGACTGAATGAAAGGAGCTGGCATCTCACTCTCTTTGAATCTTCTTTATCATGCTAGGATTAGCAGGAAAAAGCAAAAAATTTCAGAATTGCACCTTGCAATGTGGAGATATTACAGTTTGTGCATTTACAATATTCATTGATTTTTGCCATTGAAAAACATGTTTTTCATATACCAGAAATGTTTGAAGCTACTGACTGAATGAAAGGAGCTGGCATCTCACTCTCTTTGAATCTTCTTTATCATGCTAGGATTAGCAGGAAAAAGCAAAATATTTCAGAATTGCACCTTGCAATGTGGAGATATTACTGTTTGTGCATTTACAATATTCATTGATTTTTGCCATTGAAAAACATGTTTTTCATATACCAGAAATGTTTGAAGCTACTGACTGAATGAAAGGAGCTGGCATCTCACTCTCTTTGAATCTTCTTTATCATGCTAGGATTAACAGGAAAAAGCAAAAAATTTCAGAATTGCACCTTGCAATGTGGAGATATTACTGTTTGTGCATTTACAATATTCATTGATTTTTGCCATTGAAAAACATGTTTTTCATATACCAGAAATGTTTGAAGCTACTGACTGAATGAAAGGAGCTGGCATCTCACTCTCTTTGAATCTTCTTTATCATGCTAGGATTAACAGGAAAAAGCAAAAAATTTCAGAATTGCACCTTGCAATGTGGAGATATTACTGTTTGTGCATTTACAATATTCATTGATTTTTGCCATTGAAAAACGTCCAGAAATGTTTGAAGCTACTGACTGAATGAAAGGAGCTGGCATCTCACTCTCTTTGAATCTTCTTTATCATGCTAGGATTAGCAGGAAAAAGCAAAAAATTTCAGAATTGCACCTTGCAATGTGGAGATATTACTGTTTGTGCATTTACAATATTCATTGATTTTTGCCATTGAAAAACATGTTTTTCATATACCAGAAATGTTTGAAGCTACTGACTGAATGAAAGGAGCTGGCATCTTACTCTCTTTGAATCTTCTTTATCATGCTAGGATTAGCAGGAAAAAGCAAAAAATTTCAGAATTGCACCTTGCAATGTGGAGATATTACTGTTTGTGCATTTACAATATTCATTGATTTTTGCCATTGAAAAACATGTTTTTCATATACCAGAAATGTTTGAAGCTACTGACTGAATGAAAGGAGCTGGCATCTCACTCTCTTTGAATCTTCTTTATCATGCTAGGATTAACAGGAAAAAGCTAAAAATTTCAGAATTGCACCGTGCAATGTGGAGATATTACTGTTTGTGCATTTACAATATTCATTGATTTTTGCCATTGAAAAACATGTTTTTCATATACCAGAAATGTTTGAAGCTACTGACTGAAAGGAGCTGGCATCTCACTCTCTTTGAATCTTCTTTATCATGCTAGGATTAGCAGGAAAAAGCAAAAAATTTCAGATTTGCACCTTGCAATGTGGAGATATTACTGTTTGTGCATTTACAATATTCATTGATTTTTGCCATTGAAAAACATGTTTTTCATATACCAGAAATGTTTGAAGCTACTGACTGAATGAAAGGAGCTGGCATCTCACTCTCTTTGAATCTTCTTTATCATGCTAGGATTAACAGGAAAAAGCAAAAAATTTCAGAATTGCACCTTGCAATGTGGAGATATTACTGTTTGTGCATTTACAATATTCATTGATTTTTGCCATTGAAAAACATGTTTTTCATATACCAGAAATGTTTGAAGCTACTGACTGAATGAAAGGAGCTGGCATCTCACTCTCTTTGAATCTTCTTTATCATGCTAGGATTAGCAGGAAAAAGCAAAATATTTCAGAATTGCACCTTGCAATGTGGAGATATTACTGTTTGTGCATTTACAATATTCATTGATTTTTGCCATTGAAAAACATGTTTTTCATATACCAGAAATGTTTGAAGCTACTGACTGAATGAAAGGAGCTGGCATCTCACTCTCTTTGAATCTTCTTTATCATGCTAGGATTAACAGGAAAAAGCAAAAAATTTCAGAATTGCACCTTGCAATGTGGAGATATTACTGTTTGTGCATTTACAATATTCATTGATTTTTGCCATTGAAAAACATGTTTTTCATATACCAGAAATGTTTGAAGCTACTGACTGAATGAAAGGAGCTGGCATCTCACTCTCTTTGAATCTTCTTTATCATGCTAGGATTAACAGGAAAAAGCAAAAAATTTCAGAATTGCACCTTGCAATGTGGAGATATTACTGTTTGTGCATTTACAATATTCATTGATTTTTGCCATTGAAAAACGTCCAGAAATGTTTGAAGCTACTGACTGAATGAAAGGAGCTGGCATCTCACTCTCTTTGAATCTTCTTTATCATGCTAGGATTAGCAGGAAAAAGCAAAAAATTTCAGAATTGCACCTTGCAATGTGGAGATATTACTGTTTGTGCATTTACAATATTCATTGATTTTTGCCATTGAAAAACATGTTTTTCATATACCAGAAATGTTTGAAGCTACTGACTGAATGAAAGGAGCTGGCATCTCACTCTCTTTGAATCTTCTTTATCATGCTAGGATTAGCAGGAAAAAGCAAAAAATTTCAGAATTGCACCTTGCAATGTGGAGATATTACTGTTTGTGCATTTACAATATTCATTGATTTTTGCCATTGAAAAACATGTTTTTCATATACCAGAAATGTTTGAAGCTACTGACTGAATGAAAGCAGCTGGCATCTCACTCTCTTTGAATCTTCTTTATCATGCTAGGATTAACAGGAAAAAGCTAAAAATTTCAGAATTGCACCGTGCAATGTGGAGATATACTGTTTGTGCATTTACAATATTCATTGATTTTTGCCATTGAAAAACATGTTTTTCATATACCAGAAATGTTTGAAGCTACTGACTGAAAGGAGCTGGCATCTCACTCTCTTTGAATCTTCTTTATCATGCTAGGATTAACAGGAAAAAGCAAAAAATTTCAGAATTGCACCTTGCAATGTGGAGATATTACTGTTTGTGCATTTACAATATTCATTGATTTTTGCCATTGAAAACGTCCAGAAATGTTTGAAGCTACTGACTGAATGAAAGGAGCTGGCATCTCACTCTCTTTGAATCTTCTTTATCATGCTAGGATTAGCAGGAAAAAGCAAAAAATTTCAGAATTGCACCTTGCAATGTGGAGATATTACTGTTTGTGCATTTACAATATTCATTGATTTTTGCCATTGAAAAACATGTTTTTCATATACCAGAAATGTTTGAAGCTACTGACTGAATGAAAGGAGCTGGCATCTTACTCTCTTTGAATCTTCTTTATCATGCTAGGATTAGCAGGAAAAAGCAAAAAATTTCAGAATTGCACCTTGCAATGTGGAGATATTACTGTTTGTGCATTTACAATATTCATTGATTTTTGCCATTGAAAAACATGTTTTTCATATACCAGAAATGTTTGAAGCTACTGACTGAATGAAAGGAGCTGGCATCTCACTCTCTTTGAATCTTCTTTATCATGCTAGGATTAACAGGAAAAAGCTAAAAATTTCAGAATTGCACCGTGCAATGTGGAGATATTACTGTTTGTGCATTTACAATATTCATTGATTTTTGCCATTGAAAAACATGTTTTTCATATACCAGAAATGTTTGAAGCTACTGACTGAAAGGAGCTGGCATCTCACTCTCTTTGAATCTTCTTTATCATGCTAGGATTAGCAGGAAAAAGCAAAAAATTTCAGATTTGCACCTTGCAATGTGGAGATATTACTGTTTGTGCATTTACAATATTCATTGATTTTTGCCATTGAAAAACATGTTTTTCATATACCAGAAATGTTTGAAGCTACTGACTGAATGAAAGGAGCTGGCATCTCACTCTCTTTGAATCTTCTTTATCATGCTAGGATTAACAGGAAAAAGCAAAAAATTTCAGAATTGCACCTTGCAATGTGGAGATATTACTGTTTGTGCATTTACAATATTCATTGATTTTTGCCATTGAAAAACATGTTTTTCATATACCAGAAATGTTTGAAGCTACTGACTGAATGAAAGGAGCTGGCATCTCACTCTCTTTGAATCTTCTTTATCATGCTAGGATTAGCAGGAAAAAGCAAAATATTTCAGAATTGCACCTTGCAATGTGGAGATATTACTGTTTGTGCATTTACAATATTCATTGATTTTTGCCATTGAAAAACATGTTTTTCATATACCAGAAATGTTTGAAGCTACTGACTGAATGAAAGGAGCTGGCATCTCACTCTCTTTGAATCTTCTTTATCATGCTAGGATTAACAGGAAAAAGCAAAAAATTTCAGAATTGCACCTTGCAATGTGGAGATATTACTGTTTGTGCATTTACAATATTCATTGATTTTTGCCATTGAAAAACATGTTTTTCATATACCAGAAATGTTTGAAGCTACTGACTGAATGAAAGGAGCTGGCATCTCACTCTCTTTGAATCTTCTTTATCATGCTAGGATTAACAGGAAAAAGCAAAAAATTTCAGAATTGCACCTTGCAATGTGGAGATATTACTGTTTGTGCATTTACAATATTCATTGATTTTTGCCATTGAAAAACGTTTCCAGAAATGTTTGAAGCTACTGACTGAATGAAAGGAGCTGGCATCTCACTCTCTTTGAATCTTCTTTATCATGCTAGGATTTGCAGGAAAAAGCAAAAAATTTCAGAATTGCACCTTGCAATGTGGAGATATTACTGTTTGTGCATTTACAATATTCATTGATTTTTGCCATTGAAAAACATGTTTTTCATATACCAGAAATGTTTGAAGCTACTGACTGAATGAAAGGAGCTGGCATCTCACTCTCTTTGAATCTTCTTTATCATGCTAGGATTAGCAGGAAAAAGCAAAAAATTTCAGAATTGCACCTTGCAATGTGGAGATATTACTGTTTGTGCATTTACAATATTCATTGATTTTTGCCATTGAAAAACATGTTTTTCATATACCAGAAATGTTTGAAGCTACTGACTGAATGAAAGGAGCTGGCATCTCACTCTCTTTGAATCTTCTTTATCATGCTAGGATTAACAGGAAAAAGCTAAAAATTTCAGAATTGCACCGTGCAATGTGGAGATATTACTGTTTGTGCATTTACAATATTCATTGATTTTTGCCATTGAAAAACATGTTTTTCATATACCAGAAATGTTTGAAGCTACTGACTGAAAGGAGCTGGCATCTCACTCTCTTTGAATCTTCTTTATCATGCTAGGATTAGCAGGAAAAAGCAAAAAATTTCAGAATTGCACCTTGCAATGTGGAGATATTACTGTTTGTGCATTTACAATATTCATTGATTTTTGCCATTGAAAAACATGTTTTTCATATACCAGAAATGTTTGAAGCTACTGACTGAATGAAAGGAGCTGGCATCTCACTCTCTTTGAATCTTCTTTATCATGCTAGGATTAACAGGAAAAAGCTAAAAATTTCAGAATTGCACCGTGCAATGTGGAGATATTACTGTTTGTGCATTTACAATATTCATTGATTTTTGCCATTGAAAAACATGTTTTTCATATACCAGAAATGTTTGAAGCTACTGACTGAATGAAAGGAGCTGGCATCTCACTCTCTTTGAATCTTCTTTATCATGCTAGGATTAGCAGGAAAAAGCAAAAAATTTCAGAATTGCACCTTGCAATGTGGAGATATTACTGTTTGTGCATTTACAATATTCATTGATTTTTGCCATTGAAAAACATGTTTTTCATATACCAGAAATGTTTGAAGCTACTGACTGAATGAAAGGAGCTGGCATCTCACTCTCTTTGAATCTTCTTTATCATGCTAGGATTAACAGGAAAAAGCTAAAAATTTCAGAATTGCACCGTGCAATGTGGAGATATTACTGTTTGTGCATTTACAATATTCATTGATTTTTGCCATTGAAAAACATGTTTTTCATATACCAGAAATGTTTGAAGCTACTGACTGAATGAAAGGAGCTGGCATCTCACTCTCTTTGAATCTTCTTTATCATGCTAGGATTAGCAGGAAAAAGCAAAAAATTTCAGAATTGCACCTTGCAATGTGGAGATATTACTGTTTGTGCATTTACAATATTCATTGATTTTTGCCATTGAAAAACATGTTTTTCATATACCAGAAATGTTTGAAGCTACTGACTGAATGAAAGGAGCTGGCATCTCACTCTCTTTGAATCTTCTTTATCATGCTAGGATTAACAGGAAAAAGCAAAAAATTTCAGAATTGCACCTTGCAATGTGGAGATATTACTGTTTGTGCATTTACAATATTCATTGATTTTTGCCATTGAAAAACATGTTTTTCATATACCAGAAATGTTTGAAGCTACTGACTGAATGAAAGGAGCTGGCATCTCACTCTCTTTGAATCTTCTTTATCATGCTAGGATTAACAGGAAAAAGCTAAAAATTTCAGAATTGCACCGTGCAATGTGGAGATATTACTGTTTGTGCATTTACAATATTCATTGATTTTTGCCATTGAAAAACGTTTTTCATATACCAGAAATGTTTGAAGCTACTGACTGAATGAAAGGAGCTGGCATCTCACTCTCTTTGAATCTTCTTTATCATGCTAGGATTAGCAGGAAAAAGCAAAAAATTTCAGAATTGCACCTTGCAATGTGGAGATATTACTGTTTGTGCATTTACAATATTCATTGATTTTTGCCATTGAAAAACATGTTTTTCATATACCAGAAATGTTTGAAGCTACTGACTGAATGAAAGGAGCTGGCATCTCACTCTCTTTGAATCTTCTTTATCATGCTAGGATTAACAGGAAAAAGCTAAAAATTTCAGAATTGCACCGTGCAATGTGGAGATATTACTGTTTATGCATTTACAATATTCATTGATTTTTGCCATTGAAAAACGTTTTTCATATACCAGAAATGTTTGAAGCTACTGACTGAATGAAAGGAGCTGGCATCTCACTCTCTTTGAATCTTCTTTATCATGCTAGGATTAGCAGGAAAAAGCAAAAAATTTCAGAATTGCACCTTGCAATGTGGAGATATTACTGTTTGTGCATTTACAATATTCATTGATTTTTGCCATTGAAAAACATGTTTTTCATATACCAGAAATGTTTGAAGCTACTGACTGAATGAAAGGAGCTGGCATCTCACTCTCTTTGAATCTTCTTTATCATGCTAGGATTAACAGGAAAAAGCTAAAAATTTCAGAATTGCACCGTGCAATGTGGAGATATTACTGTTTGTGCATTTACAATATTCATTGATTTTTGCCATTGAAAAACATGTTTTTCATATACCAGAAATGTTTGAAGCTACTGACTGAATGAAAGGAGCTGGCATCTCACTCTCTTTGAATCTTCTTTATCATGCTAGGATTAGCAGGAAAAAGCAAAAAATTTCAGAATTGCACCTTGCAATGTGGAGATATTACTGTTTGTGCATTTACAATATTCATTGATTTTTGCCATTGAAAAACATGTTTTTCATATACCAGAAATGTTTGAAGCTACTGACTGAATGAAAGGAGCTGGCATCTCACTCTCTTTGAATCTTCTTTATCATGCTAGGATTAACAGGAAAAAGCAAAAAATTTCAGAATTGCACCTTGCAATGTGGAGATATTACTGTTTGTGCATTTACAATATTCATTGATTTTTGCCATTGAAAAACATGTTTTTCATATACCAGAAATGTTTGAAGCTACTGACTGAATGAAAGGAGCTGGCATCTCACTCTCTTTGAATCTTCTTTATCATGCTAGGATTAGCAGGAAAAAGCAAAATATTTCAGAATTGCACCTTGCAATGTGGAGATATTACTGTTTGTGCATTTACAATATTCATTGATTTTTGCCATTGAAAAACATGTTTTTCATATATCAGAAATGTTTGAAGCTACTGACTGAATGAAAGGAGCTGGCATCTCACTCTCTTTGAATCTTCTTTATCATGCTAGGATTAACAGGAAAAAGCAAAAAATTTCAGAATTGCACCTTGCAATGTGGAGATATTTCTGTTTGTGCATTTACAATATTCATTGATTTTTGCCATTGAAAAACATGTTTTTCATATACCAGAAATGTTTGAAGCTACTGACTGAATGAAAGGAGCTGGCATCTCACTCTCTTTGAATCTTCTTTATCATGCTAGGATTAACAGGAAAAAGCAAAAAATTTCAGAATTGCACCTTGCAATGTGGAGATATTACTGTTTGTGCATTTACAATATTCATTGATTTTTGCCATTGAAAAACGTCCAGAAATGTTTGAAGCTACTGACTGAATGAAAGGAGCTGGCATCTCACTCTCTTTGAATCTTCTTAATCATGCTAGGATTAGCAGGAAAAAGCAAAAAATTTCAGAATTGCACCTTGCAATGTGGAGATATTACTGTTTGTGCATTTACAATATTCATTGATTTTTGCCATTGAAAAACATGTTTTTCATATACCAGAAATGTTTGAAGCTACTGACTGAATGAAAGGAGCTGGCATCTCACTCTCTTTGAATCTTCTTTATCATGCTAGGATTAGCAGGAAAAAGCAAAAAATTTCAGAATTGCACCTTGCAATGTGGAGATATTACTGTTTGTGCATTTACAATATTCATTGATTTTTGCCATTGAAAAACATGTTTTTCATATACCAGAAATGTTTGAAGCTACTGACTGAATGAAAGGAGCTGGCATCTCACTCTCTTTGAATCTTCTATCATGCTAGGATTAACAGGAAAAAGCTAAAAATTTCAGAATTGCACCGTGCAATGTGGAGATATTACTGTTTGTGCATTTACAATATTCATTGATTTTTGCCATTGAAAAACATGTTTTTCATATACCAGAAATGTTTGAAGCTACTGACTGAATGAAAGGAGCTGGCATCTCACTCTCTTTGAATCTTCTTTATCATGCTAGGATTAGCAGGAAAAAGCAAAAAATTTCAGAATTGCACCTTGCAATGTGGAGATATTACTGTTTGTGCATTTACAATATTCATTGATTTTTGCCATTGAAAAACATGTTTTTCATATACCAGAAATGTTTGAAGCTACTGACTGAATGAAAGGAGCTGGCATCTCACTCTCTTTGAATCTTCTTTATCATGCTAGGATTAACAGGAAAAAGCTAAAAATTTCAGAATTGCACCGTGCAATGTGGAGATATTACTGTTTGTGCATTTACAATATTCATTGATTTTTGCCATTGAAAAACATGTTTTTCATATACCAGAAATGTTTGAAGCTACTGACTGAATGAAAGGAGCTGGCATCTCACTCTCTTTGAATCTTCTTTATCATGCTAGGATTAGCAGGAAAAAGCAAAAAATTTCAGAATTGCACCTTGCAATGTGGAGATATTACTGTTTGTGCATTTACAATATTCATTGATTTTTGCCATTGAAAAACATGTTTTTCATATACCAGAAATGTTTGAAGCTACTGACTGAATGAAAGGAGCTGGCATCTCACTCTCTTTGAATCTTCTTTATCATGCTAGGATTAGCAGGAAAAAGCAAAAAATTTCAGAATTGCACCTTGCAATGTGGAGATATTACTGTTTGTGCATTTACAATATTCATTGATTTTTGCCATTGAAAAACATGTTTTTCATATACCAGAAATGTTTGAAGCTACTGACTGAATGAAAGGAGCTGGCATCTCACTCTCTTTGAATCTTCTTTATCATGCTAGGATTAACAGGAAAAAGCTAAAAATTTCAGAATTGCACCGTGCAATGTGGAGATATTACTGTTTATGCTCACTCTCTTTGAATCTTCTTTATCATGCTAGGATTAGCAGGAAAAAGCAAAAAATTTCAGAATTGCACCTTGCAATGTGGAGATATTACTGTCATTACAATATTCATTGATTTTTGCCATTGAAAAACAGTTTTCATATACCCAGAAATGTTTGAAGCTACTGACTGAATGAAAGGAGCTGGCATCTCACTCTCTTTGAATCTCTTTATCATGCTAGGATTAACAGGAAAAAGCTAAAAATTTCAGAATTGCACCGTGCAATGTGGAGATATTACTGTTTGTGCATTTACAATATTCATTGATTTTTGCCATTGAAAAACATGTTTTTCATATACCAGAAATGTTTGAAGCTACTGACTGAATGAAAGGAGCTGGCATCTCACTCTCTTTGAATCTTCTTTATCATGCTAGGATTAGCAGGAAAAAGCAAAAAATTTCAGAATTGCACCTTGCAATGTGGAGATATTACTGTTTGTGCATTTAC
>NW_027366570.1:0-69855 GCF_046119375.1 Phyllobates terribilis | reverse complement strand
TTAGCTTTTTCCTGTTAATCCTAGCATGATAAAGAAGATTCAAAGAGAGTGAGATGCCAGCTCCTTTCATTCAGTCAGTAGCTTCAAACATTTCTGGTATATGAAAAACATGTTTTTCAATGGCAAAAATCAATGAATATTGTAAATGCACAAACAGTAATATCTCCACATTGCAAGGTGCAATTCTGAAATTTTTTGCTTTTTCCTGCTAATCCTAGCATGATAAAGAAGATTCAAAGAGAGTGAGATGCCAGCTCCTTTCATTCAGTCAGTAGCTTCAAACATTTCTGGTATATGAAAAACATGTTTTTCAATGGCAAAAATCAATGAATATTGTAAATGCACAAACAGTAATATCTCCACATTGCACGGTGCAATTCTGAAATTTTTAGCTTTTTCCTGTTAATCCTAGCATGATAAAGAAGATTCAAAGAGAGTGAGATGCCAGCTCCTTTCATTCAGTCAGTAGCTTCAAACATTTCTGGTATATGAAAAACGTTTTTCAATGGCAAAAATCAATGAATATTGTAAATGCACAAACAGTAATATCTCCACATTGCAAGGTGCAATTCTGAAATTTTTTGCTTTTTCCTGTTAATCCTAGCATGATAAAGAAGATTCAAAGAGAGTGAGATGCCAGCTCCTTTCATTCAGTCAGTAGCTTCAAACATTTCTGGTATATGAAAAACATGTTTTTCAATGGCAAAAATCAATGAATATTGTAAATGCACAAACAGTAATATCTCCACATTGCACGGTGCAATTCTGAAATTTTTAGCTTTTTCCTGTTAATCCTAGCATGATAAAGAAGATTCAAAGAGAGTGAGATGCCAGCTCCTTTCATTCAGTCAGTAGCTTCAAACATTTCTGGTATATGAAAAACATGTTTTTCAATGGCAAAAATCAATGAATATTGTAAATGCACAAACAGTAATATCTCCACATTGCAAGGTGCAATTCTGAAATTTTTAGCTTTTTCCTGTTAATCCTAGCATGATAAAGAAGATTCAAAGAGAGTGAGATGCCAGCTCCTTTCATTCAATCAGTAGCTTCAAACATTTCTGGTATATGAAAAACATGTTTTTCAATGGCAAAAATCAATGAATATTGTAAATGCACAAACAGTAATATCTCCGCATTGCAAGGTGCAATTCTGAAATTTTTTGCTTTTTCCTGCTAATCCTAGCATGATAAAGAAGATTCAAAGAGAGTGAGATGCCAGCTCCTTTCATTCAGTCAGTAGCTTCAAACATTTCTGGTATATGAAAAACGTTTTTCAATGGCAAAAATCAATGAATATTGTAAATGCACAAACAGTAATATCTCCACATTGCACGGTGCAATTCTGAAATTTTTAGCTTTTTCCTACTAATCCTAGCATGATAAAGAAGATTCAAAGAGAGTGAGATGCCAGCTCCTTTCATTCAGTCAGTAGCTTCAAACATTTCTGGTATATGAAAAACATGTTTTTCAATGGCAAAAATCAATGAATATTGTAAATGCACAAACAGTAATATCTCCACATTGCAAGGTGCAATTCTGAAATTTTTTGCTTTTTCCTGCTAATCCTAGCATGATAAAGAAGATTCAAAGAGAGTGAGATGCCAGCTCCTTTCATTCAGTCAGTAGCTTCAAACATTTCTGGTATATGAAAAACGTTTTTCAATGGCAAAAATCAATGAATATTGTAAATGCACAAACAGTAATATCTCCACATTGCACGGTGCAATTCTGAAATTTTTAGCTTTTTCCTGTTAATCCTAGCATGATAAAGAAGATTCAAAGAGAGTGAGATGCCAGCTCCTTTCATTCAGTCAGTAGCTTCAAACATTTCTGGTATATGAAAAACATGTTTTTCAATGGCAAAAATCAATGAATATTGTAAATGCACAAACAGTAATATCTCCACATTGCAAGGTGCAATTCTGAAATTTTTTGCTTTTTCCTGCTAATCCTAGCATGATAAAGAAGATTCAAAGAGAGTGAGATGCCAGCTCCTTTCATTCAGTCAGTAGCTTCAAACATTTCTGGTATATGAAAAACGTTTTTCAATGGCAAAAATCAATGAATATTGTAAATGCACAAACAGTAATATCTCCACATTGCAAGGTGCAATTCTGAAATTTTTTGCTTTTTCCTGTTAATCCTAGCATGATAAAGAAGATTCAAAGAGAGTGAGATGCCAGCTCCTTTCATTCAGTCAGTAGCTTCAAACATTTCTGGTATATGAAAAACATGTTTTTCAATGGCAAAAATCAATGAATATTGTAAATGCACAAACAGTAATATCTCCGCATTGCAAGGTGCAATTCTGAAATTTTTTGCTTTTTCCTGCTAATCCTAGCATGATAAAGAAGATTCAAAGAGAGTGAGATGCCAGCTCCTTTCATTCAGTCAGTAGCTTCAAACATTTCTGGTATATGAAAAACATGTTTTTCAATGGCAAAAATCAATGAATATTGTAAAAGCACAAACAGTAATATCTCCACATTGCACGGTGCAATTCTGAAATTTTTAGCTTTTTCCTGTTAATCCTAGCATGATAAAGAAGATTCAAAGAGAGTGAGATGCCAGCTCCTTTCATTCAGTCAGTAGCTTCAAACATTTCTGGTATATGAAAAACATGTTTTTCAATGGCAAAAATCAATGAATATTGTAAATGCACAAACAGTAATATCTCCGCATTGCAAGGTGCAATTCTGAAATTTTTTGCTTTTTCCTGCTAATCCTAGCATGATAAAGAAGATTCAAAGAGAGTGAGATGCCAGCTCCTTTCATTCAGTCAGTAGCTTCAAACATTTCTGGTATATGAAAAACATGTTTTTCAATGGCAAAAATCAATGAATATTGTAAATGCACAAACAGTAATATCTCCACATTGCAAGGTGCAATTCTGAAATTTTTTGCTTTTTCCTGCTAATCCTAGCATGATAAAGAAGATTCAAAGAGAGTGAGATGCCAGCTCCTTTCATTCAGTCAGTAGCTTCAAACATTTCTGGTATATGAAAAACATGTTTTTCAATGGCAAAAATCAATGAATATTGTAAATGCACAAACAGTAATATCTCCACATTGCACGGTGCAATTCTGAAATTTTTAGCTTTTTCCTGTTAATCCTAGCATGATAAAGAAGATTCAAAGAGAGTGAGATGCCAGCTCCTTTCATTCAGTCAGTAGCTTCAAACATTTCTGGTATATGAAAAACGTTTTTCAATGGCAAAAATCAATGAATATTGTAAATGCACAAACAGTAATATCTCCACATTGCAAGGTGCAATTCTGAAATTTTTTGCTTTTTCCTGTTAATCCTAGCATGATAAAGAAGATTCAAAGAGAGTGAGATGCCAGCTCCTTTCATTCAGTCAGTAGCTTCAAACATTTCTGGTATATGAAAAACATGTTTTTCAATGGCAAAAATCAATGAATATTGTAAATGCACAAACAGTAATATCTCCACATTGCACGGTGCAATTCTGAAATTTTTAGCTTTTTCCTGTTAATCCCAGCATGATGAAGATTCAAAGAGAGTGAGATGCCAGCTCCTTTCATTCAGTCAGTAGCTTCAAACATTTCTGGTATATGAAAAACATGTTTTTCAATGGCAAAAATCAATGAATATTGTAAATGCACAAACAGTAATATCTCCGCATTGCAAGGTGCAATTCTGAAATTTTTTGCTTTTTCCTGCTAATCCTAGCATGATAAAGAAGATTCAAAGAGAGTGAGATGCCAGCTCCTTTCATTCAGTCAGTAGCTTCAAACATTTCTGGTATATGAAAAACATGTTTTTCAATGGCAAAAATCAATGAATATTGTAAATGCACAAACAGTAATATCTCCACATTGCACGGTGCAATTCTGAAATTTTTAGCTTTTTCCTACTAATCCTAGCATGATAAAGAAGATTCAAAGAGAGTGAGATGCCAGCTCCTTTCATTCAGTCAGTAGCTTCAAACATTTCTGGTATATGAAAAACATGTTTTTCAATGGCAAAAATCAATGAATATTGTAAATGCACAAACAGTAATATCTCCACATTGCACGGTGCAATTCTGAAATTTTTAGCTTTTTCCTACTAATCCTAGCATGATAAAGAAGATTCAAAGAGAGTGAGATGCCAGCTCCTTTCATTCAGTCAGTAGCTTCAAACATTTCTGGTATATGAAAAACATGTTTTTCAATGGCAAAAATCAATGAATATTGTAAATGCACAAACAGTAATATCTCCACATTGCAAGGTGCAATTCTGAAATTTTTTGCTTTTTCCTGCTAATCCTAGCATGATAAAGAAGATTCAAAGAGAGTGAGATGCCAGCTCCTTTCATTCAGTCAGTAGCTTCAAACATTTCTGGTATATGAAAAACATGTTTTTCAATGGCAAAAATCAATGAATATTGTAAAAGCACAAACAGTAATATCTCCACATTGCACGGTGCAATTCTGAAATTTTTAGCTTTTTCCTGTTAATCCTAGCATGATAAAGAAGATTCAAAGAGAGTGAGATGCCAGCTCCTTTCATTCAGTCAGTAGCTTCAAACATTTCTGGTATATGAAAAACATGTTTTTCAATGGCAAAAATCAATGAATATTGTAAATGCACAAACAGTAATATCTCCACATTGCAAGGTGCAATTCTGAAATTTTTTGCTTTTTCCTGCTAATCCTAGCATGATAAAGAAGATTCAAAGAGAGTGAGATGCCAGCTCCTTTCATTCAGTCAGTAGCTTCAAACATTTCTGGTATATGAAAAACATGTTTTTCAATGGCAAAAATCAATGAATATTGTAAATGCACAAACAGTAATATCTCCACATTGCACGGTGCAATTCTGAAATTTTTAGCTTTTTCCTGTTAATCCTAGCATGATAAAGAAGATTCAAAGAGAGTGAGATGCCAGCTCCTTTCATTCAGTCAGTAGCTTCAAACATTTCTGGTATATGAAAAACATGTTTTTCAATGGCAAAAATCAATGAATATTGTAAATGCACAAACAGTAATATCTCCACATTGCACGGTGCAATTCTGAAATTTTTAGCTTTTTCCTGTTAATCCTAGCATGATAAAGAAGATTCAAAGAGAGTGAGATGCCAGCTCCTTTCATTCAGTCAGTAGCTTCAAACATTTCTGGTATATGAAAAACATGTTTTTCAATGGCAAAAATCAATGAATATTGTAAATGCACAAACAGTAATATCTCCACATTGCAAGGTGCAATTCTGAAATTTTTTGCTTTTTCCTGCTAATCCTAGCATGATAAAGAAGATTCAAAGAGAGTGAGATGCCAGCTCCTTTCATTCAGTCAGTAGCTTCAAACATTTCTGGTATATGAAAAACATGTTTTTCAATGGCAAAAATCAATGAATATTGTAAATGCACAAACAGTAATATCTCCACATTGCACGGTGCAATTCTGAAATTTTTTGCTTTTTCCTGTTAATCCTAGCATGATAAAGAAGATTCAAAGAGAGTGAGATGCCAGCTCCTTTCATTCAGTCAGTAGCTTCAAACATTTCTGGTATATGAAAAACATGTTTTTCAATGGCAAAAATCAATGAATATTGTAAATGCACAAACAGTAATATCTCCACATTGCAAGGTGCAATTCTGAAATTTTTTGCTTTTTCCTGCTAATCCTAGCATGATAAAGAAGATTCAAAGAGAGTGAGATGCCAGCTCCTTTCATTCAGTCAGTAGCTTCAAACATTTCTGGTATATGAAAAACATGTTTTTCAATGGCAAAAATCAATGAATATTGTAAATGCACAAACAGTAATATCTCCACATTGCACGGTGCAATTCTGAAATTTTTAGCTTTTTCCTGTTAATCCTAGCATGATAAAGAAGATTCAAAGAGAGTGAGATGCCAGCTCCTTTCATTCAGTCAGTAGCTTCAAACATTTCTGGTATATGAAAAACATATTTTTCAATGGCAAAAATCAATGAATATTGTAAATGCACAAAGAGTAATATCTCCGCATTGCAAGGTGCAATTCTGAAATTTTTTGCTTTTTCCTGCTAATCCTAGCATGATAAAGAAGATTCAAAGAGAGTGAGATGCCAGCTCCTTTCATTCAGTCAGTAGCTTCAAACATTTCTGGTATATGAAAAACATGTTTTTCAATGGCAAAAATCAATGAATATTGTAAAAGCACAAACAGTAATATCTCCACATTGCACGGTGCAATTCTGAAATTTTTAGCTTTTTCCTGTTAATCCTAGCATGATAAAGAAGATTCAAAGAGAGTGAGATGCCAGCTCCTTTCATTCAGTCAGTAGCTTCAAACATTTCTGGTATATGAAAAACATGTTTTTCAATGGCAAAAATCAATGAATATTGTAAATGCACAAACAGTAATATCTCCACATTGCAAGGTGCAATTCTGAAATTTTTTGCTTTTTCCTGCTAATCCTAGCATGATAAAGAAGATTCAAAGAGAGTGAGATGCCAGCTCCTTTCATTCAGTCAGTAGCTTCAAACATTTCTGGTATATGAAAAACATGTTTTTCAATGGCAAAAATCAATGAATATTGTAAATGCACAAACAGTAATATCTCCACATTGCAAGGTGCAATTCTGAAATTTTTTGCTTTTTCCTGCTAATCCTAGCATGATAAAGAAGATTCAAAGAGAGTGAGATGCCAGCTCCTTTCATTCAGTCAGTAGCTTCAAACATTTCTGGTATATGAAAAACGTTTTTCAATGGCAAAAATCAATGAATATTGTAAATGCACAAACAGTAATATCTCCACATTGCACGGTGCAATTCTGAAATTTTTAGCTTTTTCCTGTTAATCCTAGCATGATAAAGAAGATTCAAAGAGAGTGAGATGCCAGCTCCTTTCATTCAGTCAGTAGCTTCAAACATTTCTGGTATATGAAAAACATGTTTTTCAATGGCAAAAATCAATGAATATTGTAAATGCACAAACAGTAATATCTCCACATTGCAAGGTGCAATTCTGAAATTTTTTGCTTTTTCCTGCTAATCCTAGCATGATAAAGAAGATTCAAAGAGAGTGAGATGCCAGCTCCTTTCATTCAGTCAGTAGCTTCAAACATTTCTGGTATATGAAAAACATGTTTTTCAATGGCAAAAATCAATGAATATTGTAAATGCACAAACAGTAATATCTCCACATTGCACGGTGCAATTCTGAAATTTTTAGCTTTTTCCTGTTAATCCTAGCATGATAAAGAAGATTCAAAGAGAGTGAGATGCCAGCTCCTTTCATTCAGTCAGTAGCTTCAAACATTTCTGGTATATGAAAAACGTTTTTCAATGGCAAAAATCAATGAATATTGTAAATGCACAAACAGTAATATCTCCACATTGCAAGGTGCAATTCTGAAATTTTTTGCTTTTTCCTGTTAATCCTAGCATGATAAAGAAGATTCAAAGAGAGTGAGATGCCAGCTCCTTTCATTCAGTCAGTAGCTTCAAACATTTCTGGTATATGAAAAACATGTTTTTCAATGGCAAAAATCAATGAATATTGTAAATGCACAAACAGTAATATCTCCGCATTGCAAGGTGCAATTCTGAAATTTTTTGCTTTTTCCTGCTAATCCTAGCATGATAAAGAAGATTCAAAGAGAGTTGAGATGCCAGCTCCTTTCATTCAGTCAGTAGCTTCAAACATTTCTGGTATATGAAAAACATGTTTTTCAATGGCAAAAATCAATGAATATTGTAAAAGCACAAACAGTAATATCTCCACATTGCACGGTGCAATTCTGAAATTTTTAGCTTTTTCCTGTTAATCCTAGCATGATAAAGAAGATTCAAAGAGAGTGAGATGCCAGCTCCTTTCATTCAGTCAGTAGCTTCAAACATTTCTGGTATATGAAAAACATGTTTTTCAATGGCAAAAATCAATGAATATTGTAAATGCACAAACAGTAATATCTCCACATTGCAAGGTGCAATTCTGAAATTTTTTGCTTTTTCCTGCTAATCCTAGCATGATAAAGAAGATTCAAAGAGAGTGAGATGCCAGCTCCTTTCATTCAGTCAGTAGCTTCAAACATTTCTGGTATATGAAAAACATGTTTTTCAATGGCAAAAATCAATGAATATTGTAAATGCACAAACAGTAATATCTCCACATTGCACGGTGCAATTCTGAAATTTTTTGCTTTTTCCTGTTAATCCTAGCATGATAAAGAAGATTCAAAGAGAGTGAGATGCCAGCTCCTTTCATTCAGTCAGTAGCTTCAAACATTTCTGGTATATGAAAAACGTTTTTCAATGGCAAAAATCAATGAATATTGTAAATGCACAAACAGTAATATCTCCACATTGCAAGGTGCAATTCTGAAATTTTTTGCTTTTTCCTGTTAATCCTAGCATGATAAAGAAGATTCAAAGAGAGTGAGATGCCAGCTCCTTTCATTCAGTCAGTAGCTTCAAACATTTCTGGTATATGAAAAACATGTTTTTCAATGGCAAAAATCAATGAATATTGTAAATGCACAAACAGTAATATCTCCACATTGCACGGTGCAATTCTGAAATTTTTAGCTTTTTCCTGTTAATCCTAGCATGATAAAGAAGATTCAAAGAGAGTGAGATGCCAGCTCCTTTCATTCAGTCAGTAGCTTCAAACATTTCTGGTATATGAAAAACATGTTTTTCAATGGCAAAAATCAATGAATATTGTAAATGCACAAACAGTAATATCTCCACATTGCAAGGTGCAATTCTGAAATTTTTAGCTTTTTCCTGTTAATCCTAGCATGATAAAGAAGATTCAAAGAGAGTGAGATGCCAGCTCCTTTCATTCAATCAGTAGCTTCAAACATTTCTGGTATATGAAAAACATGTTTTTCAATGGCAAAAATCAATGAATATTGTAAATGCACAAACAGTAATATCTCCGCATTGCAAGGTGCAATTCTGAAATTTTTTGCTTTTTCCTGCTAATCCTAGCATGATAAAGAAGATTCAAAGAGAGTGAGATGCCAGCTCCTTTCATTCAGTCAGTAGCTTCAAACATTTCTGGTATATGAAAAACATGTTTTTCAATGGCAAAAATCAATGAATATTGTAAATGCACAAACAGTAATATCTCCACATTGCACGGTGCAATTCTGAAATTTTTAGCTTTTTCCTACTAATCCTAGCATGATAAAGAAGATTCAAAGAGAGTGAGATGCCAGCTCCTTTCATTCAGTCAGTAGCTTCAAACATTTCTGGTATATGAAAAACATATTTTTCAATGGCAAAAATCAATGAATATTGTAAATGCACAAACAGTAATATCTCCGCATTGCAAGGTGCAATTCTGAAATTTTTTGCTTTTTCCTGCTAATCCTAGCATGATAAAGAAGATTCAAAGAGAGTGAGATGCCAGCTCCTTTCATTCAGTCAGTAGCTTCAAACATTTCTGGTATATGAAAAACATGTTTTTCAATGGCAAAAATCAATGAATATTGTAAAAGCACAAACAGTAATATCTCCACATTGCACGGTGCAATTCTGAAATTTTTAGCTTTTTCCTGTTAATCCTAGCATGATAAAGAAGATTCAAAGAGAGTGAGATGCCAGCTCCTTTCATTCAGTCAGTAGCTTCAAACATTTCTGGTATATGAAAAACATGTTTTTCAATGGCAAAAATCAATGAATATTGTAAATGCACAAACAGTAATATCTCCACATTGCAAGGTGCAATTCTGAAATTTTTTGCTTTTTCCTGCTAATCCTAGCATGATAAAGAAGATTCAAAGAGAGTGAGATGCCAGCTCCTTTCATTCAGTCAGTAGCTTCAAACATTTCTGGTATATGAAAAACATGTTTTTCAATGGCAAAAATCAATGAATATTGTAAATGCACAAACAGTAATATCTCCACATTGCAAGGTGCAATTCTGAAATTTTTTGCTTTTTCCTGCTAATCCTAGCATGATAAAGAAGATTCAAAGAGAGTGAGATGCCAGCTCCTTTCATTCAGTCAGTAGCTTCAAACATTTCTGGTATATGAAAAACGTTTTTCAATGGCAAAAATCAATGAATATTGTAAATGCACAAACAGTAATATCTCCACATTGCACGGTGCAATTCTGAAATTTTTAGCTTTTTCCTGTTAATCCTAGCATGATAAAGAAGATTCAAAGAGAGTGAGATGCCAGCTCCTTTCATTCAGTCAGTAGCTTCAAACATTTCTGGTATATGAAAAACATGTTTTTCAATGGCAAAAATCAATGAATATTGTAAATGCACAAACAGTAATATCTCCACATTGCAAGGTGCAATTCTGAAATTTTTTGCTTTTTCCTGCTAATCCTAGCATGATAAAGAAGATTCAAAGAGAGTGAGATGCCAGCTCCTTTCATTCAGTCAGTAGCTTCAAACATTTCTGGTATATGAAAAACATGTTTTTCAATGGCAAAAATCAATGAATATTGTAAATGCACAAACAGTAATATCTCCACATTGCACGGTGCAATTCTGAAATTTTTAGCTTTTTCCTGTTAATCCTAGCATGATAAAGAAGATTCAAAGAGAGTGAGATGCCAGCTCCTTTCATTCAGTCAGTAGCTTCAAACATTTCTGGTATATGAAAAACGTTTTTCAATGGCAAAAATCAATGAATATTGTAAATGCACAAACAGTAATATCTCCACATTGCAAGGTGCAATTCTGAAATTTTTTGCTTTTTCCTGCTAATCCTAGCATGATAAAGAAGATTCAAAGAGAGTGAGATGCCAGCTCCTTTCATTCAGTCAGTAGCTTCAAACATTTCTGGTATATGAAAAACGTTTTTCAATGGCAAAAATCAATGAATATTGTAAATGCACAAACAGTAATATCTCCACATTGCAAGGTGCAATTCTGAAATTTTTTGCTTTTTCCTGCTAATCCTAGCATGATAAAGAAGATTCAAAGAGAGTGAGATGCCAGCTCCTTTCATTCAGTCAGTAGCTTCAAACATTTCTGGTATATGAAAAACATGTTTTTCAATGGCAAAAATCAATGAATATTGTAAATGCACAAACAGTAATATCTCCACATTGCACGGTGCAATTCTGAAATTTTTTGCTTTTTCCTGTTAATCCTAGCATGATAAAGAAGATTCAAAGAGAGTGAGATGCCAGCTCCTTTCATTCAGTCAGTAGCTTCAAACATTTCTGGTATATGAAAAACGTTTTTCAATGGCAAAAATCAATGAATATTGTAAATGCACAAACAGTAATATCTCCACATTGCAAGGTGCAATTCTGAAATTTTTTGCTTTTTCCTGTTAATCCTAGCATGATAAAGAAGATTCAAAGAGAGTGAGATGCCAGCTCCTTTCATTCAGTCAGTAGCTTCAAACATTTCTGGTATATGAAAAACATGTTTTTCAATGGCAAAAATCAATGAATATTGTAAATGCACAAACAGTAATATCTCCACATTGCACGGTGCAATTCTGAAATTTTTAGCTTTTTCCTGTTAATCCTAGCATGATAAAGAAGATTCAAAGAGAGTGAGATGCCAGCTCCTTTCATTCAGTCAGTAGCTTCAAACATTTCTGGTATATGAAAAACATGTTTTTCAATGGCAAAAATCAATGAATATTGTAAATGCACAAACAGTAATATCTCCACATTGCAAGGTGCAATTCTGAAATTTTTAGCTTTTTCCTGTTAATCCTAGCATGATAAAGAAGATTCAAAGAGAGTGAGATGCCAGCTCCTTTCATTCAATCAGTAGCTTCAAACATTTCTGGTATATGAAAAACATGTTTTTCAATGGCAAAAATCAATGAATATTGTAAATGCACAAACAGTAATATCTCCGCATTGCAAGGTGCAATTCTGAAATTTTTTGCTTTTTCCTGCTAATCCTAGCATGATAAAGAAGATTCAAAGAGAGTGAGATGCCAGCTCCTTTCATTCAGTCAGTAGCTTCAAACATTTCTGGTATATGAAAAACATGTTTTTCAATGGCAAAAATCAATGAATATTGTAAATGCACAAACAGTAATATCTCCACATTGCACGGTGCAATTCTGAAATTTTTAGCTTTTTCCTACTAATCCTAGCATGATAAAGAAGATTCAAAGAGAGTGAGATGCCAGCTCCTTTCATTCAGTCAGTAGCTTCAAACATTTCTGGTATATGAAAAACATATTTTTCAATGGCAAAAATCAATGAATATTGTAAATGCACAAACAGTAATATCTCCGCATTGCAAGGTGCAATTCTGAAATTTTTTGCTTTTTCCTGCTAATCCTAGCATGATAAAGAAGATTCAAAGAGAGTGAGATGCCAGCTCCTTTCATTCAGTCAGTAGCTTCAAACATTTCTGGTATATGAAAAACATGTTTTTCAATGGCAAAAATCAATGAATATTGTAAAAGCACAAACAGTAATATCTCCACATTGCACGGTGCAATTCTGAAATTTTTAGCTTTTTCCTGTTAATCCTAGCATGATAAAGAAGATTCAAAGAGAGTGAGATGCCAGCTCCTTTCATTCAGTCAGTAGCTTCAAACATTTCTGGTATATGAAAAACATGTTTTTCAATGGCAAAAATCAATGAATATTGTAAATGCACAAACAGTAATATCTCCACATTGCAAGGTGCAATTCTGAAATTTTTTGCTTTTTCCTGCTAATCCTAGCATGATAAAGAAGATTCAAAGAGAGTGAGATGCCAGCTCCTTTCATTCAGTCAGTAGCTTCAAACATTTCTGGTATATGAAAAACATGTTTTTCAATGGCAAAAATCAATGAATATTGTAAATGCACAAACAGTAATATCTCCACATTGCAAGGTGCAATTCTGAAATTTTTTGCTTTTTCCTGCTAATCCTAGCATGATAAAGAAGATTCAAAGAGAGTGAGATGCCAGCTCCTTTCATTCAGTCAGTAGCTTCAAACATTTCTGGTATATGAAAAACGTTTTTCAATGGCAAAAATCAATGAATATTGTAAATGCACAAACAGTAATATCTCCACATTGCACGGTGCAATTCTGAAATTTTTAGCTTTTTCCTGTTAATCCTAGCATGATAAAGAAGATTCAAAGAGAGTGAGATGCCAGCTCCTTTCATTCAGTCAGTAGCTTCAAACATTTCTGGTATATGAAAAACATGTTTTTCAATGGCAAAAATCAATGAATATTGTAAATGCACAAACAGTAATATCTCCACATTGCAAGGTGCAATTCTGAAATTTTTTGCTTTTTCCTGCTAATCCTAGCATGATAAAGAAGATTCAAAGAGAGTGAGATGCCAGCTCCTTTCATTCAGTCAGTAGCTTCAAACATTTCTGGTATATGAAAAACATGTTTTTCAATGGCAAAAATCAATGAATATTGTAAATGCACAAACAGTAATATCTCCACATTGCACGGTGCAATTCTGAAATTTTTAGCTTTTTCCTGTTAATCCTAGCATGATAAAGAAGATTCAAAGAGAGTGAGATGCCAGCTCCTTTCATTCAGTCAGTAGCTTCAAACATTTCTGGTATATGAAAAACGTTTTTCAATGGCAAAAATCAATGAATATTGTAAATGCACAAACAGTAATATCTCCACATTGCAAGGTGCAATTCTGAAATTTTTTGCTTTTTCCTGTTAATCCTAGCATGATAAAGAAGATTCAAAGAGAGTGAGATGCCAGCTCCTTTCATTCAGTCAGTAGCTTCAAACATTTCTGGTATATGAAAAACATGTTTTTCAATGGCAAAAATCAATGAATATTGTAAATGCACAAACAGTAATATCTCCGCATTGCAAGGTGCAATTCTGAAATTTTTTGCT
This sequence comes from Phyllobates terribilis, assembly GCF_046119375.1. NCBI lineage: Eukaryota > Metazoa > Chordata > Amphibia > Anura > Dendrobatidae > Phyllobates > Phyllobates terribilis. The sequence continues at coordinate 56,105 of NW_027366570.1, read as the reverse complement.
TTTTCCTGCTAATCCTAGCATGATAAAGAAGATTCAAAGAGAGTGAGATGCCAGCTCCTTTCATTCAGTCAGTAGCTTCAAACATTTCTGGTATATGAAAAACATGTTTTTCAATGGCAAAAATCAATGAATATTGTAAAAGCACAAACAGTAATATCTCCACATTGCACGGTGCAATTCTGAAATTTTTAGCTTTTTCCTGTTAATCCTAGCATGATAAAGAAGATTCAAAGAGAGTGAGATGCCAGCTCCTTTCATTCAGTCAGTAGCTTCAAACATTTCTGGTATATGAAAAACATGTTTTTCAATGGCAAAAATCAATGAATATTGTAAATGCACAAACAGTAATATCTCCACATTGCAAGGTGCAATTCTGAAATTTTTTGCTTTTTCCTGCTAATCCTAGCATGATAAAGAAGATTCAAAGAGAGTGAGATGCCAGCTCCTTTCATTCAGTCAGTAGCTTCAAACATTTCTGGTATATGAAAAACATGTTTTTCAATGGCAAAAATCAATGAATATTGTAAATGCACAAACAGTAATATCTCCACATTGCACGGTGCAATTCTGAAATTTTTAGCTTTTTCCTGTTAATCCTAGCATGATAAAGAAGATTCAAAGAGAGTGAGATGCCAGCTCCTTTCATTCAGTCAGTAGCTTCAAACATTTCTGGTATATGAAAAACGTTTTTCAATGGCAAAAATCAATGAATATTGTAAATGCACAAACAGTAATATCTCCACATTGCAAGGTGCAATTCTGAAATTTTTTGCTTTTTCCTGTTAATCCTAGCATGATAAAGAAGATTCAAAGAGAGTGAGATGCCAGCTCCTTTCATTCAGTCAGTAGCTTCAAACATTTCTGGTATATGAAAAACATGTTTTTCAATGGCAAAAATCAATGAATATTGTAAATGCACAAACAGTAATATCTCCACATTGCACGGTGCAATTCTGAAATTTTTAGCTTTTTCCTGTTAATCCTAGCATGATAAAGAAGATTCAAAGAGAGTGAGATGCCAGCTCCTTTCATTCAGTCAGTAGCTTCAAACATTTCTGGTATATGAAAAACATGTTTTTCAATGGCAAAAATCAATGAATATTGTAAATGCACAAACAGTAATATCTCCACATTGCAAGGTGCAATTCTGAAATTTTTAGCTTTTTCCTGTTAATCCTAGCATGATAAAGAAGATTCAAAGAGAGTGAGATGCCAGCTCCTTTCATTCAGTCAGTAGCTTCAAACATTTCTGGTATATGAAAAACATGTTTTTCAATGGCAAAAATCAATGAATATTGTAAATGCACAAACAGTAATATCTCCACATTGCACGGTGCAATTCTGAAATTTTTAGCTTTTTCCTACTAATCCTAGCATGATAAAGAAGATTCAAAGAGAGTGAGATGCCAGCTCCTTTCATTCAGTCAGTAGCTTCAAACATTTCTGGTATATGAAAAACATGTTTTTCAATGGCAAAAATCAATGAATATTGTAAATGCACAAACAGTAATATCTCCACATTGCAAGGTGCAATTCTGAAATTTTTTGCTTTTTCCTGCTAATCCTAGCATGATAAAGAAGATTCAAAGAGAGTGAGATGCCAGCTCCTTTCATTCAGTCAGTAGCTTCAAACATTTCTGGTATATGAAAAACGTTTTTCAATGGCAAAAATCAATGAATATTGTAAATGCACAAACAGTAATATCTCCACATTGCACGGTGCAATTCTGAAATTTTTAGCTTTTTCCTGTTAATCCTAGCATGATAAAGAAGATTCAAAGAGAGTGAGATGCCAGCTCCTTTCATTCAGTCAGTAGCTTCAAACATTTCTGGTATATGAAAAACATGTTTTTCAATGGCAAAAATCAATGAATATTGTAAATGCACAAACAGTAATATCTCCACATTGCAAGGTGCAATTCTGAAATTTTTTGCTTTTTCCTGCTAATCCTAGCATGATAAAGAAGATTCAAAGAGAGTGAGATGCCAGCTCCTTTCATTCAGTCAGTAGCTTCAAACATTTCTGGTATATGAAAAACATGTTTTTCAATGGCAAAAATCAATGAATATTGTAAATGCACAAACAGTAATATCTCCACATTGCAAGGTGCAATTCTGAAATTTTTTGCTTTTTCCTGTTAATCCTAGCATGATAAAGAAGATTCAAAGAGAGTGAGATGCCAGCTCCTTTCATTCAGTCAGTAGCTTCAAACATTTCTGGTATATGAAAAACATGTTTTTCAATGGCAAAAATCAATGAATATTGTAAAAGCACAAACAGTAATATCTCCACATTGCACGGTGCAATTCTGAAATTTTTAGCTTTTTCCTGTTAATCCTAGCATGATAAAGAAGATTCAAAGAGAGTGAGATGCCAGCTCCTTTCATTCAGTCAGTAGCTTCAAACATTTCTGGTATATGAAAAACATGTTTTTCAATGGCAAAAATCAATGAATATTGTAAATGCACAAACAGTAATATCTCCGCATTGCAAGGTGCAATTCTGAAATTTTTTGCTTTTTCCTGCTAATCCTAGCATGATAAAGAAGATTCAAAGAGAGTGAGATGCCAGCTCCTTTCATTCAGTCAGTAGCTTCAAACATTTCTGGTATATGAAAAACATGTTTTTCAATGGCAAAAATCAATGAATATTGTAAATGCACAAACAGTAATATCTCCACATTGCAAGGTGCAATTCTGAAATTTTTTGCTTTTTCCTGCTAATCCTAGCATGATAAAGAAGATTCAAAGAGAGTGAGATGCCAGCTCCTTTCATTCAGTCAGTAGCTTCAAACATTTCTGGTATATGAAAAACATGTTTTTCAATGGCAAAAATCAATGAATATTGTAAATGCACAAACAGTAATATCTCCACATTGCACAGTGCAATTCTGAAATTTTTAGCTTTTTCCTGTTAATCCTAGCATGATAAAGAAGATTCAAAGAGAGTGAGATGCCAGCTCCTTTCATTCAGTCAGTAGCTTCAAACATTTCTGGTATATGAAAAACGTTTTTCAATGGCAAAAATCAATGAATATTGTAAATGCACAAACAGTAATATCTCCACATTGCAAGGTGCAATTCTGAAATTTTTTGCTTTTTCCTGTTAATCCTAGCATGATAAAGAAGATTCAAAGAGAGTGAGATGCCAGCTCCTTTCATTCAGTCAGTAGCTTCAAACATTTCTGGTATATGAAAAACATGTTTTTCAATGGCAAAAATCAATGAATATTGTAAATGCACAAACAGTAATATCTCCACATTGCACGGTGCAATTCTGAAATTTTTAGCTTTTTCCTGTTAATCCCAGCATGATGAAGATTCAAAGAGAGTGAGATGCCAGCTCCTTTCATTCAGTCAGTAGCTTCAAACATTTCTGGTATATGAAAAACATGTTTTTCAATGGCAAAAATCAATGAATATTGTAAATGCACAAACAGTAATATCTCCGCATTGCAAGGTGCAATTCTGAAATTTTTTGCTTTTTCCTGCTAATCCTAGCATGATAAAGAAGATTCAAAGAGAGTGAGATGCCAGCTCCTTTCATTCAGTCAGTAGCTTCAAACATTTCTGGTATATGAAAAACATGTTTTTCAATGGCAAAAATCAATGAATATTGTAAATGCACAAACAGTAATATCTCCACATTGCACGGTGCAATTCTGAAATTTTTAGCTTTTTCCTACTAATCCTAGCATGATAAAGAAGACTCAAAGAGAGTGAGATGCCAGCTCCTTTCATTCAGTCAGTAGCTTCAAACATTTCTGGTATATGAAAAACATGTTTTTCAATGGCAAAAATCAATGAATATTGTAAATGCACAAACAGTAATATCTCCACATTGCACGGTGCAATTCTGAAATTTTTAGCTTTTTCCTACTAATCCTAGCATGATAAAGAAGATTCAAAGAGAGTGAGATGCCAGCTCCTTTCATTCAGTCAGTAGCTTCAAACATTTCTGGTATATGAAAAACATGTTTTTCAATGGCAAAAATCAATGAATATTGTAAATGCACAAACAGTAATATCTCCACATTGCAAGGTGCAATTCTGAAATTTTTTGCTTTTTCCTGCTAATCCTAGCATGATAAAGAAGATTCAAAGAGAGTGAGATGCCAGCTCCTTTCATTCAGTCAGTAGCTTCAAACATTTCTGGTATATGAAAAACATGTTTTTCAATGGCAAAAATCAATGAATATTGTAAAAGCACAAACAGTAATATCTCCACATTGCACGGTGCAATTCTGAAATTTTTAGCTTTTTCCTGTTAATCCTAGCATGATAAAGAAGATTCAAAGAGAGTGAGATGCCAGCTCCTTTCATTCAGTCAGTAGCTTCAAACATTTCTGGTATATGAAAAACATGTTTTTCAATGGCAAAAATCAATGAATATTGTAAATGCACAAACAGTAATATCTCCACATTGCAAGGTGCAATTCTGAAATTTTTTGCTTTTTCCTGCTAATCCTAGCATGATAAAGAAGATTCAAAGAGAGTGAGATGCCAGCTCCTTTCATTCAGTCAGTAGCTTCAAACATTTCTGGTATATGAAAAACATGTTTTTCAATGGCAAAAATCAATGAATATTGTAAATGCACAAACAGTAATATCTCCACATTGCACGGTGCAATTCTGAAATTTTTAGCTTTTTCCTGTTAATCCTAGCATGATAAAGAAGATTCAAAGAGAGTGAGATGCCAGCTCCTTTCATTCAGTCAGTAGCTTCAAACATTTCTGGTATATGAAAAACATGTTTTTCAATGGCAAAAATCAATGAATATTGTAAATGCACAAACAGTAATATCTCCACATTGCAAGGTGCAATTCTGAAATTTTTTGCTTTTTCCTGCTAATCCTAGCATGATAAAGAAGATTCAAAGAGAGTGAGATGCCAGCTCCTTTCATTCAGTCAGTAGCTTCAAACATTTCTGGTATATGAAAAACATGTTTTTCAATGGCAAAAATCAATGAATATTGTAAATGCACAAACAGTAATATCTCCACATTGCACGGTGCAATTCTGAAATTTTTTGCTTTTTCCTGTTAATCCTAGCATGATAAAGAAGATTCAAAGAGAGTGAGATGCCAGCTCCTTTCATTCAGTCAGTAGCTTCAAACATTTCTGGTATATGAAAAACGTTTTTCAATGGCAAAAATCAATGAATATTGTAAATGCACAAATAGTAATATCTCCACATTGCAAGGTGCAATTCTGAAATTTTTTGCTTTTTCCTGTTAATCCTAGCATGATAAAGAAGATTCAAAGAGAGTGAGATGCCAGCTCCTTTCATTCAGTCAGTAGCTTCAAACATTTCTGGTATATGAAAAACATGTTTTTCAATGGCAAAAATCAATGAATATTGTAAATGCACAAACAGTAATATCTCCACATTGCACGGTGCAATTCTGAAATTTTTAGCTTTTTCCTGTTAATCCTAGCATGATAAAGAAGATTCAAAGAGAGTGAGATGCCAGCTCCTTTCATTCAGTCAGTAGCTTCAAACATTTCTGGTATATGAAAAACATGTTTTTCAATGGCAAAAATCAATGAATATTGTAAATGCACAAACAGTAATATCTCCACATTGCAAGGTGCAATTCTGAAATTTTTAGCTTTTTCCTGTTAATCCTAGCATGATAAAGAAGATTCAAAGAGAGTGAGATGCCAGCTCCTTTCATTCAATCAGTAGCTTCAAACATTTCTGGTATATGAAAAACATGTTTTTCAATGGCAAAAATCAATGAATATTGTAAATGCACAAACAGTAATATCTCCGCATTGCAAGGTGCAATTCTGAAATTTTTTGCTTTTTCCTGCTAATCCTAGCATGATAAAGAAGATTCAAAGAGAGTGAGATGCCAGCTCCTTTCATTCAGTCAGTAGCTTCAAACATTTCTGGTATATGAAAAACATGTTTTTCAATGGCAAAAATCAATGAATATTGTAAATGCACAAACAGTAATATCTCCACATTGCACGGTGCAATTCTGAAATTTTTAGCTTTTTCCTACTAATCCTAGCATGATAAAGAAGATTCAAAGAGAGTGAGATGCCAGCTCCTTTCATTCAGTCAGTAGCTTCAAACATTTCTGGTATATGAAAAACATATTTTTCAATGGCAAAAATCAATGAATATTGTAAATGCACAAACAGTAATATCTCCGCATTGCAAGGTGCAATTCTGAAATTTTTTGCTTTTTCCTGCTAATCCTAGCATGATAAAGAAGATTCAAAGAGAGTGAGATGCCAGCTCCTTTCATTCAGTCAGTAGCTTCAAACATTTCTGGTATATGAAAAACATGTTTTTCAATGGCAAAAATCAATGAATATTGTAAAAGCACAAACAGTAATATCTCCACATTGCACGGTGCAATTCTGAAATTTTTAGCTTTTTCCTGTTAATCCTAGCATGATAAAGAAGATTCAAAGAGAGTGAGATGCCAGCTCCTTTCATTCAGTCAGTAGCTTCAAACATTTCTGGTATATGAAAAACATGTTTTTCAATGGCAAAAATCAATGAATATTGTAAATGCACAAACAGTAATATCTCCACATTGCAAGGTGCAATTCTGAAATTTTTTGCTTTTTCCTGCTAATCCTAGCATGATAAAGAAGATTCAAAGAGAGTGAGATGCCAGCTCCTTTCATTCAGTCAGTAGCTTCAAACATTTCTGGTATATGAAAAACATGTTTTTCAATGGCAAAAATCAATGAATATTGTAAATGCACAAACAGTAATATCTCCACATTGCAAGGTGCAATTCTGAAATTTTTTGCTTTTTCCTGCTAATCCTAGCATGATAAAGAAGATTCAAAGAGAGTGAGATGCCAGCTCCTTTCATTCAGTCAGTAGCTTCAAACATTTCTGGTATATGAAAAACGTTTTTCAATGGCAAAAATCAATGAATATTGTAAATGCACAAACAGTAATATCTCCACATTGCACGGTGCAATTCTGAAATTTTTAGCTTTTTCCTGTTAATCCTAGCATGATAAAGAAGATTCAAAGAGAGTGAGATGCCAGCTCCTTTCATTCAGTCAGTAGCTTCAAACATTTCTGGTATATGAAAAACATGTTTTTCAATGGCAAAAATCAATGAATATTGTAAATGCACAAACAGTAATATCTCCACATTGCAAGGTGCAATTCTGAAATTTTTTGCTTTTTCCTGCTAATCCTAGCATGATAAAGAAGATTCAAAGAGAGTGAGATGCCAGCTCCTTTCATTCAGTCAGTAGCTTCAAACATTTCTGGTATATGAAAAACATGTTTTTCAATGGCAAAAATCAATGAATATTGTAAATGCACAAACAGTAATATCTCCACATTGCACGGTGCAATTCTGAAATTTTTAGCTTTTTCCTGTTAATCCTAGCATGATAAAGAAGATTCAAAGAGAGTGAGATGCCAGCTCCTTTCATTCAGTCAGTAGCTTCAAACATTTCTGGTATATGAAAAACGTTTTTCAATGGCAAAAATCAATGAATATTGTAAATGCACAAACAGTAATATCTCCACATTGCAAGGTGCAATTCTGAAATTTTTTGCTTTTTCCTGTTAATCCTAGCATGATAAAGAAGATTCAAAGAGAGTGAGATGCCAGCTCCTTTCATTCAGTCAGTAGCTTCAAACATTTCTGGTATATGAAAAACATGTTTTTCAATGGCAAAAATCAATGAATATTGTAAATGCACAAACAGTAATATCTCCGCATTGCAAGGTGCAATTCTGAAATTTTTTGCTTTTTCCTGCTAATCCTAGCATGATAAAGAAGATTCAAAGAGAGTGAGATGCCAGCTCCTTTCATTCAGTCAGTAGCTTCAAACATTTCTGGTATATGAAAAACATGTTTTTCAATGGCAAAAATCAATGAATATTGTAAAAGCACAAACAGTAATATCTCCACATTGCACGGTGCAATTCTGAAATTTTTAGCTTTTTCCTGTTAATCCTAGCATGATAAAGAAGATTCAAAGAGAGTGAGATGCCAGCTCCTTTCATTCAGTCAGTAGCTTCAAACATTTCTGGTATATGAAAAACATGTTTTTCAATGGCAAAAATCAATGAATATTGTAAATGCACAAACAGTAATATCTCCACATTGCAAGGTGCAATTCTGAAATTTTTTGCTTTTTCCTGCTAATCCTAGCATGATAAAGAAGATTCAAAGAGAGTGAGATGCCAGCTCCTTTCATTCAGTCAGTAGCTTCAAACATTTCTGGTATATGAAAAACATGTTTTTCAATGGCAAAAATCAATGAATATTGTAAATGCACAAACAGTAATATCTCCACATTGCACGGTGCAATTCTGAAATTTTTTGCTTTTTCCTGTTAATCCTAGCATGATAAAGAAGATTCAAAGAGAGTGAGATGCCAGCTCCTTTCATTCAGTCAGTAGCTTCAAACATTTCTGGTATATGAAAAACGTTTTTCAATGGCAAAAATCAATGAATATTGTAAATGCACAAACAGTAATATCTCCACATTGCAAGGTGCAATTCTGAAATTTTTTGCTTTTTCCTGTTAATCCTAGCATGATAAAGAAGATTCAAAGAGAGTGAGATGCCAGCTCCTTTCATTCAGTCAGTAGCTTCAAACATTTCTGGTATATGAAAAACATGTTTTTCAATGGCAAAAATCAATGAATATTGTAAATGCACAAACAGTAATATCTCCACATTGCACGGTGCAATTCTGAAATTTTTAGCTTTTTCCTGTTAATCCTAGCATGATAAAGAAGATTCAAAGAGAGTGAGATGCCAGCTCCTTTCATTCAGTCAGTAGCTTCAAACATTTCTGGTATATGAAAAACATGTTTTTCAATGGCAAAAATCAATGAATATTGTAAATGCACAAACAGTAATATCTCCACATTGCAAGGTGCAATTCTGAAATTTTTAGCTTTTTCCTGTTAATCCTAGCATGATAAAGAAGATTCAAAGAGAGTGAGATGCCAGCTCCTTTCATTCAATCAGTAGCTTCAAACATTTCTGGTATATGAAAAACATGTTTTTCAATGGCAAAAATCAATGAATATTGTAAATGCACAAACAGTAATATCTCCGCATTGCAAGGTGCAATTCTGAAATTTTTTGCTTTTTCCTGCTAATCCTAGCATGATAAAGAAGATTCAAAGAGAGTGAGATGCCAGCTCCTTTCATTCAGTCAGTAGCTTCAAACATTTCTGGTATATGAAAAACATGTTTTTCAATGGCAAAAATCAATGAATATTGTAAATGCACAAACAGTAATATCTCCACATTGCACGGTGCAATTCTGAAATTTTTAGCTTTTTCCTACTAATCCTAGCATGATAAAGAAGATTCAAAGAGAGTGAGATGCCAGCTCCTTTCATTCAGTCAGTAGCTTCAAACATTTCTGGTATATGAAAAACGTTTTTCAATGGCAAAAATCAATGAATATTGTAAATGCACAAACAGTAATATCTCCACATTGCACGGTGCAATTCTGAAATTTTTAGCTTTTTCCTGTTAATCCTAGCATGATAAAGAAGATTCAAAGAGAGTGAGATGCCAGCTCCTTTCATTCAGTCAGTAGCTTCAAACATTTCTGGTATATGAAAAACATGTTTTTCAATGGCAAAAATCAATGAATATTGTAAATGCACAAACAGTAATATCTCCACATTGCAAGGTGCAATTCTGAAATTTTTTGCTTTTTCCTGCTAATCCTAGCATGATAAAGAAGATTCAAAGAGAGTGAGATGCCAGCTCCTTTCATTCAGTCAGTAGCTTCAAACATTTCTGGTATATGAAAAACATGTTTTTCAATGGCAAAAATCAATGAATATTGTAAATGCACAAACAGTAATATCTCCACATTGCAAGGTGCAATTCTGAAATTTTTTGCTTTTTCCTGTTAATCCTAGCATGATAAAGAAGATTCAAAGAGAGTGAGATGCCAGCTCCTTTCATTCAGTCAGTAGCTTCAAACATTTCTGGTATATGAAAAACATGTTTTTCAATGGCAAAAATCAATGAATATTGTAAATGCACAAACAGTAATATCTCCGCATTGCAAGGTGCAATTCTGAAATTTTTTGCTTTTTCCTGCTAATCCTAGCATGATAAAGAAGATTCAAAGAGAGTGAGATGCCAGCTCCTTTCATTCAGTCAGTAGCTTCAAACATTTCTGGTATATGAAAAACATGTTTTTCAATGGCAAAAATCAATGAATATTGTAAAAGCACAAACAGTAATATCTCCACATTGCACGGTGCAATTCTGAAATTTTTAGCTTTTTCCTGTTAATCCTAGCATGATAAAGAAGATTCAAAGAGAGTGAGATGCCAGCTCCTTTCATTCAGTCAGTAGCTTCAAACATTTCTGGTATATGAAAAACATGTTTTTCAATGGCAAAAATCAATGAATATTGTAAATGCACAAACAGTAATATCTCCGCATTGCAAGGTGCAATTCTGAAATTTTTTGCTTTTTCCTGCTAATCCTAGCATGATAAAGAAGATTCAAAGAGAGTGAGATGCCAGCTCCTTTCATTCAGTCAGTAGCTTCAAACATTTCTGGTATATGAAAAACATGTTTTTCAATGGCAAAAATCAATGAATATTGTAAATGCACAAACAGTAATATCTCCACATTGCAAGGTGCAATTCTGAAATTTTTTGCTTTTTCCTGCTAATCCTAGCATGATAAAGAAGATTCAAAGAGAGTGAGATGCCAGCTCCTTTCATTCAGTCAGTAGCTTCAAACATTTCTGGTATATGAAAAACATGTTTTTCAATGGCAAAAATCAATGAATATTGTAAATGCACAAACAGTAATATCTCCACATTGCACAGTGCAATTCTGAAATTTTTAGCTTTTTCCTGTTAATCCTAGCATGATAAAGAAGATTCAAAGAGAGTGAGATGCCAGCTCCTTTCATTCAGTCAGTAGCTTCAAACATTTCTGGTATATGAAAAACGTTTTTCAATGGCAAAAATCAATGAATATTGTAAATGCACAAACAGTAATATCTCCACATTGCAAGGTGCAATTCTGAAATTTTTTGCTTTTTCCTGTTAATCCTAGCATGATAAAGAAGATTCAAAGAGAGTGAGATGCCAGCTCCTTTCATTCAGTCAGTAGCTTCAAACATTTCTGGTATATGAAAAACATGTTTTTCAATGGCAAAAATCAATGAATATTGTAAATGCACAAACAGTAATATCTCCACATTGCACGGTGCAATTCTGAAATTTTTAGCTTTTTCCTGTTAATCCCAGCATGATGAAGATTCAAAGAGAGTGAGATGCCAGCTCCTTTCATTCAGTCAGTAGCTTCAAACATTTCTGGTATATGAAAAACATGTTTTTCAATGGCAAAAATCAATGAATATTGTAAATGCACAAACAGTAATATCTCCGCATTGCAAGGTGCAATTCTGAAATTTTTTGCTTTTTCCTGCTAATCCTAGCATGATAAAGAAGATTCAAAGAGAGTGAGATGCCAGCTCCTTTCATTCAGTCAGTAGCTTCAAACATTTCTGGTATATGAAAAACATGTTTTTCAATGGCAAAAATCAATGAATATTGTAAATGCACAAACAGTAATATCTCCACATTGCACGGTGCAATTCTGAAATTTTTAGCTTTTTCCTACTAATCCTAGCATGATAAAGAAGACTCAAAGAGAGTGAGATGCCAGCTCCTTTCATTCAGTCAGTAGCTTCAAACATTTCTGGTATATGAAAAACATGTTTTTCAATGGCAAAAATCAATGAATATTGTAAATGCACAAACAGTAATATCTCCACATTGCACGGTGCAATTCTGAAATTTTTAGCTTTTTCCTACTAATCCTAGCATGATAAAGAAGATTCAAAGAGAGTGAGATGCCAGCTCCTTTCATTCAGTCAGTAGCTTCAAACATTTCTGGTATATGAAAAACATGTTTTTCAATGGCAAAAATCAATGAATATTGTAAATGCACAAACAGTAATATCTCCACATTGCAAGGTGCAATTCTGAAATTTTTTGCTTTTTCCTGCTAATCCTAGCATGATAAAGAAGATTCAAAGAGAGTGAGATGCCAGCTCCTTTCATTCAGTCAGTAGCTTCAAACATTTCTGGTATATGAAAAACATGTTTTTCAATGGCAAAAATCAATGAATATTGTAAAAGCACAAACAGTAATATCTCCACATTGCACGGTGCAATTCTGAAATTTTTAGCTTTTTCCTGTTAATCCTAGCATGATAAAGAAGATTCAAAGAGAGTGAGATGCCAGCTCCTTTCATTCAGTCAGTAGCTTCAAACATTTCTGGTATATGAAAAACATGTTTTTCAATGGCAAAAATCAATGAATATTGTAAATGCACAAACAGTAATATCTCCACATTGCAAGGTGCAATTCTGAAATTTTTTGCTTTTTCCTGCTAATCCTAGCATGATAAAGAAGATTCAAAGAGAGTGAGATGCCAGCTCCTTTCATTCAGTCAGTAGCTTCAAACATTTCTGGTATATGAAAAACATGTTTTTCAATGGCAAAAATCAATGAATATTGTAAATGCACAAACAGTAATATCTCCACATTGCACGGTGCAATTCTGAAATTTTTAGCTTTTTCCTGTTAATCCTAGCATGATAAAGAAGATTCAAAGAGAGTGAGATGCCAGCTCCTTTCATTCAGTCAGTAGCTTCAAACATTTCTGGTATATGAAAAACATGTTTTTCAATGGCAAAAATCAATGAATATTGTAAATGCACAAACAGTAATATCTCCACATTGCAAGGTGCAATTCTGAAATTTTTTGCTTTTTCCTGCTAATCCTAGCATGATAAAGAAGATTCAAAGAGAGTGAGATGCCAGCTCCTTTCATTCAGTCAGTAGCTTCAAACATTTCTGGTATATGAAAAACATGTTTTTCAATGGCAAAAATCAATGAATATTGTAAATGCACAAACAGTAATATCTCCACATTGCACGGTGCAATTCTGAAATTTTTTGCTTTTTCCTGTTAATCCTAGCATGATAAAGAAGATTCAAAGAGAGTGAGATGCCAGCTCCTTTCATTCAGTCAGTAGCTTCAAACATTTCTGGTATATGAAAAACGTTTTTCAATGGCAAAAATCAATGAATATTGTAAATGCACAAACAGTAATATCTCCACATTGCAAGGTGCAATTCTGAAATTTTTTGCTTTTTCCTGTTAATCCTAGCATGATAAAGAAGATTCAAAGAGAGTGAGATGCCAGCTCCTTTCATTCAGTCAGTAGCTTCAAACATTTCTGGTATATGAAAAACATGTTTTTCAATGGCAAAAATCAATGAATATTGTAAATGCACAAACAGTAATATCTCCACATTGCACGGTGCAATTCTGAAATTTTTAGCTTTTTCCTGTTAATCCTAGCATGATAAAGAAGATTCAAAGAGAGTGAGATGCCAGCTCCTTTCATTCAGTCAGTAGCTTCAAACATTTCTGGTATATGAAAAACATGTTTTTCAATGGCAAAAATCAATGAATATTGTAAATGCACAAACAGTAATATCTCCACATTGCAAGGTGCAATTCTGAAATTTTTAGCTTTTTCCTGTTAATCCTAGCATGATAAAGAAGATTCAAAGAGAGTGAGATGCCAGCTCCTTTCATTCAATCAGTAGCTTCAAACATTTCTGGTATATGAAAAACATGTTTTTCAATGGCAAAAATCAATGAATATTGTAAATGCACAAACAGTAATATCTCCGCATTGCAAGGTGCAATTCTGAAATTTTTTGCTTTTTCCTGCTAATCCTAGCATGATAAAGAAGATTCAAAGAGAGTGAGATGCCAGCTCCTTTCATTCAGTCAGTAGCTTCAAACATTTCTGGTATATGAAAAACATGTTTTTCAATGGCAAAAATCAATGAATATTGTAAATGCACAAACAGTAATATCTCCACATTGCACGGTGCAATTCTGAAATTTTTAGCTTTTTCCTACTAATCCTAGCATGATAAAGAAGATTCAAAGAGAGTGAGATGCCAGCTCCTTTCATTCAGTCAGTAGCTTCAAACATTTCTGGTATATGAAAAACATATTTTTCAATGGCAAAAATCAATGAATATTGTAAATGCACAAACAGTAATATCTCCGCATTGCAAGGTGCAATTCTGAAATTTTTTGCTTTTTCCTGCTAATCCTAGCATGATAAAGAAGATTCAAAGAGAGTGAGATGCCAGCTCCTTTCATTCAGTCAGTAGCTTCAAACATTTCTGGTATATGAAAAACATGTTTTTCAATGGCAAAAATCAATGAATATTGTAAAAGCACAAACAGTAATATCTCCACATTGCACGGTGCAATTCTGAAATTTTTAGCTTTTTCCTGTTAATCCTAGCATGATAAAGAAGATTCAAAGAGAGTGAGATGCCAGCTCCTTTCATTCAGTCAGTAGCTTCAAACATTTCTGGTATATGAAAAACATGTTTTTCAATGGCAAAAATCAATGAATATTGTAAATGCACAAACAGTAATATCTCCACATTGCAAGGTGCAATTCTGAAATTTTTTGCTTTTTCCTGCTAATCCTAGCATGATAAAGAAGATTCAAAGAGAGTGAGATGCCAGCTCCTTTCATTCAGTCAGTAGCTTCAAACATTTCTGGTATATGAAAAACATGTTTTTCAATGGCAAAAATCAATGAATATTGTAAATGCACAAACAGTAATATCTCCACATTGCAAGGTGCAATTCTGAAATTTTTTGCTTTTTCCTGCTAATCCTAGCATGATAAAGAAGATTCAAAGAGAGTGAGATGCCAGCTCCTTTCATTCAGTCAGTAGCTTCAAACATTTCTGGTATATGAAAAACGTTTTTCAATGGCAAAAATCAATGAATATTGTAAATGCACAAACAGTAATATCTCCACATTGCACGGTGCAATTCTGAAATTTTTAGCTTTTTCCTGTTAATCCTAGCATGATAAAGAAGATTCAAAGAGAGTGAGATGCCAGCTCCTTTCATTCAGTCAGTAGCTTCAAACATTTCTGGTATATGAAAAACATGTTTTTCAATGGCAAAAATCAATGAATATTGTAAATGCACAAACAGTAATATCTCCACATTGCAAGGTGCAATTCTGAAATTTTTTGCTTTTTCCTGCTAATCCTAGCATGATAAAGAAGATTCAAAGAGAGTGAGATGCCAGCTCCTTTCATTCAGTCAGTAGCTTCAAACATTTCTGGTATATGAAAAACATGTTTTTCAATGGCAAAAATCAATGAATATTGTAAATGCACAAACAGTAATATCTCCACATTGCACAGTGCAATTCTGAAATTTTTAGCTTTTTCCTGTTAATCCTAGCATGATAAAGAAGATTCAAAGAGAGTGAGATGCCAGCTCCTTTCATTCAGTCAGTAGCTTCAAACATTTCTGGTATATGAAAAACGTTTTTCAATGGCAAAAATCAATGAATATTGTAAATGCACAAACAGTAATATCTCCACATTGCAAGGTGCAATTCTGAAATTTTTTGCTTTTTCCTGTTAATCCTAGCATGATAAAGAAGATTCAAAGAGAGTGAGATGCCAGCTCCTTTCATTCAGTCAGTAGCTTCAAACATTTCTGGTATATGAAAAACATGTTTTTCAATGGCAAAAATCAATGAATATTGTAAATGCACAAACAGTAATATCTCCACATTGCACGGTGCAATTCTGAAATTTTTAGCTTTTTCCTGTTAATCCCAGCATGATGAAGATTCAAAGAGAGTGAGATGCCAGCTCCTTTCATTCAGTCAGTAGCTTCAAACATTTCTGGTATATGAAAAACATGTTTTTCAATGGCAAAAATCAATGAATATTGTAAATGCACAAACAGTAATATCTCCGCATTGCAAGGTGCAATTCTGAAATTTTTTGCTTTTTCCTGCTAATCCTAGCATGATAAAGAAGATTCAAAGAGAGTGAGATGCCAGCTCCTTTCATTCAGTCAGTAGCTTCAAACATTTCTGGTATATGAAAAACATGTTTTTCAATGGCAAAAATCAATGAATATTGTAAATGCACAAACAGTAATATCTCCACATTGCACGGTGCAATTCTGAAATTTTTAGCTTTTTCCTACTAATCCTAGCATGATAAAGAAGACTCAAAGAGAGTGAGATGCCAGCTCCTTTCATTCAGTCAGTAGCTTCAAACATTTCTGGTATATGAAAAACATGTTTTTCAATGGCAAAAATCAATGAATATTGTAAATGCACAAACAGTAATATCTCCACATTGCACGGTGCAATTCTGAAATTTTTAGCTTTTTCCTACTAATCCTAGCATGATAAAGAAGATTCAAAGAGAGTGAGATGCCAGCTCCTTTCATTCAGTCAGTAGCTTCAAACATTTCTGGTATATGAAAAACATGTTTTTCAATGGCAAAAATCAATGAATATTGTAAATGCACAAACAGTAATATCTCCACATTGCAAGGTGCAATTCTGAAATTTTTTGCTTTTTCCTGCTAATCCTAGCATGATAAAGAAGATTCAAAGAGAGTGAGATGCCAGCTCCTTTCATTCAGTCAGTAGCTTCAAACATTTCTGGTATATGAAAAACATGTTTTTCAATGGCAAAAATCAATGAATATTGTAAAAGCACAAACAGTAATATCTCCACATTGCACGGTGCAATTCTGAAATTTTTAGCTTTTTCCTGTTAATCCTAGCATGATAAAGAAGATTCAAAGAGAGTGAGATGCCAGCTCCTTTCATTCAGTCAGTAGCTTCAAACATTTCTGGTATATGAAAAACATGTTTTTCAATGGCAAAAATCAATGAATATTGTAAATGCACAAACAGTAATATCTCCACATTGCAAGGTGCAATTCTGAAATTTTTTGCTTTTTCCTGCTAATCCTAGCATGATAAAGAAGATTCAAAGAGAGTGAGATGCCAGCTCCTTTCATTCAGTCAGTAGCTTCAAACATTTCTGGTATATGAAAAACATGTTTTTCAATGGCAAAAATCAATGAATATTGTAAATGCACAAACAGTAATATCTCCACATTGCACGGTGCAATTCTGAAATTTTTAGCTTTTTCCTGTTAATCCTAGCATGATAAAGAAGATTCAAAGAGAGTGAGATGCCAGCTCCTTTCATTCAGTCAGTAGCTTCAAACATTTCTGGTATATGAAAAACATGTTTTTCAATGGCAAAAATCAATGAATATTGTAAATGCACAAACAGTAATATCTCCACATTGCAAGGTGCAATTCTGAAATTTTTTGCTTTTTCCTGCTAATCCTAGCATGATAAAGAAGATTCAAAGAGAGTGAGATGCCAGCTCCTTTCATTCAGTCAGTAGCTTCAAACATTTCTGGTATATGAAAAACATGTTTTTCAATGGCAAAAATCAATGAATATTGTAAATGCACAAACAGTAATATCTCCACATTGCACGGTGCAATTCTGAAATTTTTTGCTTTTTCCTGTTAATCCTAGCATGATAAAGAAGATTCAAAGAGAGTGAGATGCCAGCTCCTTTCATTCAGTCAGTAGCTTCAAACATTTCTGGTATATGAAAAACGTTTTTCAATGGCAAAAATCAATGAATATTGTAAATGCACAAACAGTAATATCTCCACATTGCAAGGTGCAATTCTGAAATTTTTTGCTTTTTCCTGTTAATCCTAGCATGATAAAGAAGATTCAAAGAGAGTGAGATGCCAGCTCCTTTCATTCAGTCAGTAGCTTCAAACATTTCTGGTATATGAAAAACATGTTTTTCAATGGCAAAAATCAATGAATATTGTAAATGCACAAACAGTAATATCTCCACATTGCACGGTGCAATTCTGAAATTTTTAGCTTTTTCCTGTTAATCCTAGCATGATAAAGAAGATTCAAAGAGAGTGAGATGCCAGCTCCTTTCATTCAGTCAGTAGCTTCAAACATTTCTGGTATATGAAAAACATGTTTTTCAATGGCAAAAATCAATGAATATTGTAAATGCACAAACAGTAATATCTCCACATTGCAAGGTGCAATTCTGAAATTTTTAGCTTTTTCCTGTTAATCCTAGCATGATAAAGAAGATTCAAAGAGAGTGAGATGCCAGCTCCTTTCATTCAATCAGTAGCTTCAAACATTTCTGGTATATGAAAAACATGTTTTTCAATGGCAAAAATCAATGAATATTGTAAATGCACAAACAGTAATATCTCCGCATTGCAAGGTGCAATTCTGAAATTTTTTGCTTTTTCCTGCTAATCCTAGCATGATAAAGAAGATTCAAAGAGAGTGAGATGCCAGCTCCTTTCATTCAGTCAGTAGCTTCAAACATTTCTGGTATATGAAAAACATGTTTTTCAATGGCAAAAATCAATGAATATTGTAAATGCACAAACAGTAATATCTCCACATTGCACGGTGCAATTCTGAAATTTTTAGCTTTTTCCTACTAATCCTAGCATGATAAAGAAGATTCAAAGAGAGTGAGATGCCAGCTCCTTTCATTCAGTCAGTAGCTTCAAACATTTCTGGTATATGAAAAACATATTTTTCAATGGCAAAAATCAATGAATATTGTAAATGCACAAACAGTAATATCTCCGCATTGCAAGGTGCAATTCTGAAATTTTTTGCTTTTTCCTGCTAATCCTAGCATGATAAAGAAGATTCAAAGAGAGTGAGATGCCAGCTCCTTTCATTCAGTCAGTAGCTTCAAACATTTCTGGTATATGAAAAACATGTTTTTCAATGGCAAAAATCAATGAATATTGTAAAAGCACAAACAGTAATATCTCCACATTGCACGGTGCAATTCTGAAATTTTTAGCTTTTTCCTGTTAATCCTAGCATGATAAAGAAGATTCAAAGAGAGTGAGATGCCAGCTCCTTTCATTCAGTCAGTAGCTTCAAACATTTCTGGTATATGAAAAACATGTTTTTCAATGGCAAAAATCAATGAATATTGTAAATGCACAAACAGTAATATCTCCGCATTGCAAGGTGCAATTCTGAAATTTTTTGCTTTTTCCTGCTAATCCTAGCATGATAAAGAAGATTCAAAGAGAGTGAGATGCCAGCTCCTTTCATTCAGTCAGTAGCTTCAAACATTTCTGGTATATGAAAAACATGTTTTTCAATGGCAAAAATCAATGAATATTGTAAAAGCACAAACAGTAATATCTCCACATTGCACGGTGCAATTCTGAAATTTTTAGCTTTTTCCTGTTAATCCTAGCATGATAAAGAAGATTCAAAGAGAGTGAGATGCCAGCTCCTTTCATTCAGTCAGTAGCTTCAAACATTTCTGGTATATGAAAAACATGTTTTTCAATGGCAAAAATCAATGAATATTGTAAATGCACAAACAGTAATATCTCCGCATTGCAAGGTGCAATTCTGAAATTTTTTGCTTTTTCCTGCTAATCCTAGCATGATAAAGAAGATTCAAAGAGAGTGAGATGCCAGCTCCTTTCATTCAGTCAGTAGCTTCAAACATTTCTGGTATATGAAAAACATGTTTTTCAATGGCAAAAATCAATGAATATTGTAAATGCACAAACAGTAATATCTCCACATTGCAAGGTGCAATTCTGAAATTTTTTGCTTTTTCCTGCTAATCCTAGCATGATAAAGAAGATTCAAAGAGAGTGAGATGCCAGCTCCTTTCATTCAGTCAGTAGCTTCAAACATTTCTGGTATATGAAAAACATGTTTTTCAATGGCAAAAATCAATGAATATTGTAAATGCACAAACAGTAATATCTCCACATTGCACAGTGCAATTCTGAAATTTTTAGCTTTTTCCTGTTAATCCTAGCATGATAAAGAAGATTCAAAGAGAGTGAGATGCCAGCTCCTTTCATTCAGTCAGTAGCTTCAAACATTTCTGGTATATGAAAAACGTTTTTCAATGGCAAAAATCAATGAATATTGTAAATGCACAAACAGTAATATCTCCACATTGCAAGGTGCAATTCTGAAATTTTTTGCTTTTTCCTGTTAATCCTAGCATGATAAAGAAGATTCAAAGAGAGTGAGATGCCAGCTCCTTTCATTCAGTCAGTAGCTTCAAACATTTCTGGTATATGAAAAACATGTTTTTCAATGGCAAAAATCAATGAATATTGTAAATGCACAAACAGTAATATCTCCACATTGCACGGTGCAATTCTGAAATTTTTAGCTTTTTCCTGTTAATCCCAGCATGATGAAGATTCAAAGAGAGTGAGATGCCAGCTCCTTTCATTCAGTCAGTAGCTTCAAACATTTCTGGTATATGAAAAACATGTTTTTCAATGGCAAAAATCAATGAATATTGTAAATGCACAAACAGTAATATCTCCGCATTGCAAGGTGCAATTCTGAAATTTTTTGCTTTTTCCTGCTAATCCTAGCATGATAAAGAAGATTCAAAGAGAGTGAGATGCCAGCTCCTTTCATTCAGTCAGTAGCTTCAAACATTTCTGGTATATGAAAAACATGTTTTTCAATGGCAAAAATCAATGAATATTGTAAATGCACAAACAGTAATATCTCCACATTGCACGGTGCAATTCTGAAATTTTTAGCTTTTTCCTACTAATCCTAGCATGATAAAGAAGACTCAAAGAGAGTGAGATGCCAGCTCCTTTCATTCAGTCAGTAGCTTCAAACATTTCTGGTATATGAAAAACATGTTTTTCAATGGCAAAAATCAATGAATATTGTAAATGCACAAACAGTAATATCTCCACATTGCACGGTGCAATTCTGAAATTTTTAGCTTTTTCCTACTAATCCTAGCATGATAAAGAAGATTCAAAGAGAGTGAGATGCCAGCTCCTTTCATTCAGTCAGTAGCTTCAAACATTTCTGGTATATGAAAAACATGTTTTTCAATGGCAAAAATCAATGAATATTGTAAATGCACAAACAGTAATATCTCCACATTGCAAGGTGCAATTCTGAAATTTTTTGCTTTTTCCTGCTAATCCTAGCATGATAAAGAAGATTCAAAGAGAGTGAGATGCCAGCTCCTTTCATTCAGTCAGTAGCTTCAAACATTTCTGGTATATGAAAAACATGTTTTTCAATGGCAAAAATCAATGAATATTGTAAAAGCACAAACAGTAATATCTCCACATTGCACGGTGCAATTCTGAAATTTTTAGCTTTTTCCTGTTAATCCTAGCATGATAAAGAAGATTCAAAGAGAGTGAGATGCCAGCTCCTTTCATTCAGTCAGTAGCTTCAAACATTTCTGGTATATGAAAAACATGTTTTTCAATGGCAAAAATCAATGAATATTGTAAATGCACAAACAGTAATATCTCCACATTGCAAGGTGCAATTCTGAAATTTTTTGCTTTTTCCTGCTAATCCTAGCATGATAAAGAAGATTCAAAGAGAGTGAGATGCCAGCTCCTTTCATTCAGTCAGTAGCTTCAAACATTTCTGGTATATGAAAAACATGTTTTTCAATGGCAAAAATCAATGAATATTGTAAATGCACAAACAGTAATATCTCCACATTGCACGGTGCAATTCTGAAATTTTTAGCTTTTTCCTGTTAATCCTAGCATGATAAAGAAGATTCAAAGAGAGTGAGATGCCAGCTCCTTTCATTCAGTCAGTAGCTTCAAACATTTCTGGTATATGAAAAACATGTTTTTCAATGGCAAAAATCAATGAATATTGTAAATGCACAAACAGTAATATCTCCACATTGCAAGGTGCAATTCTGAAATTTTTTGCTTTTTCCTGCTAATCCTAGCATGATAAAGAAGATTCAAAGAGAGTGAGATGCCAGCTCCTTTCATTCAGTCAGTAGCTTCAAACATTTCTGGTATATGAAAAACATGTTTTTCAATGGCAAAAATCAATGAATATTGTAAATGCACAAACAGTAATATCTCCACATTGCACGGTGCAATTCTGAAATTTTTTGCTTTTTCCTGTTAATCCTAGCATGATAAAGAAGATTCAAAGAGAGTGAGATGCCAGCTCCTTTCATTCAGTCAGTAGCTTCAAACATTTCTGGTATATGAAAAACGTTTTTCAATGGCAAAAATCAATGAATATTGTAAATGCACAAACAGTAATATCTCCACATTGCAAGGTGCAATTCTGAAATTTTTTGCTTTTTCCTGTTAATCCTAGCATGATAAAGAAGATTCAAAGAGAGTGAGATGCCAGCTCCTTTCATTCAGTCAGTAGCTTCAAACATTTCTGGTATATGAAAAACATGTTTTTCAATGGCAAAAATCAATGAATATTGTAAATGCACAAACAGTAATATCTCCACATTGCACGGTGCAATTCTGAAATTTTTAGCTTTTTCCTGTTAATCCTAGCATGATAAAGAAGATTCAAAGAGAGTGAGATGCCAGCTCCTTTCATTCAGTCAGTAGCTTCAAACATTTCTGGTATATGAAAAACATGTTTTTCAATGGCAAAAATCAATGAATATTGTAAATGCACAAACAGTAATATCTCCACATTGCAAGGTGCAATTCTGAAATTTTTAGCTTTTTCCTGTTAATCCTAGCATGATAAAGAAGATTCAAAGAGAGTGAGATGCCAGCTCCTTTCATTCAATCAGTAGCTTCAAACATTTCTGGTATATGAAAAACATGTTTTTCAATGGCAAAAATCAATGAATATTGTAAATGCACAAACAGTAATATCTCCGCATTGCAAGGTGCAATTCTGAAATTTTTTGCTTTTTCCTGCTAATCCTAGCATGATAAAGAAGATTCAAAGAGAGTGAGATGCCAGCTCCTTTCATTCAGTCAGTAGCTTCAAACATTTCTGGTATATGAAAAACATGTTTTTCAATGGCAAAAATCAATGAATATTGTAAATGCACAAACAGTAATATCTCCACATTGCACGGTGCAATTCTGAAATTTTTAGCTTTTTCCTACTAATCCTAGCATGATAAAGAAGATTCAAAGAGAGTGAGATGCCAGCTCCTTTCATTCAGTCAGTAGCTTCAAACATTTCTGGTATATGAAAAACATTTTTCAATGGCAAAAATCAATGAATATTGTAAATGCACAAACAGTAATATCTCCGCATTGCAAGGTGCAATTCTGAAATTTTTTGCTTTTTCCTGCTAATCCTAGCATGATAAAGAAGATTCAAAGAGAGTGAGATGCCAGCTCCTTTCATTCAGTCAGTAGCTTCAAACATTTCTGGTATATGAAAAACATGTTTTTCAATGGCAAAAATCAATGAATATTGTAAAAGCACAAACAGTAATATCTCCACATTGCACGGTGCAATTCTGAAATTTTTAGCTTTTTCCTGTTAATCCTAGCATGATAAAGAAGATTCAAAGAGAGTGAGATGCCAGCTCCTTTCATTCAGTCAGTAGCTTCAAACATTTCTGGTATATGAAAAACATGTTTTTCAATGGCAAAAATCAATGAATATTGTAAATGCACAAACAGTAATATCTCCACATTGCAAGGTGCAATTCTGAAATTTTTTGCTTTTTCCTGCTAATCCTAGCATGATAAAGAAGATTCAAAGAGAGTGAGATGCCAGCTCCTTTCATTCAGTCAGTAGCTTCAAACATTTCTGGTATATGAAAAACATGTTTTTCAATGGCAAAAATCAATGAATATTGTAAATGCACAAACAGTAATATCTCCACATTGCAAGGTGCAATTCTGAAATTTTTTGCTTTTTCCTGCTAATCCTAGCATGATAAAGAAGATTCAAAGAGAGTGAGATGCCAGCTCCTTTCATTCAGTCAGTAGCTTCAAACATTTCTGGTATATGAAAAACGTTTTTCAATGGCAAAAATCAATGAATATTGTAAATGCACAAACAGTAATATCTCCACATTGCACGGTGCAATTCTGAAATTTTTAGCTTTTTCCTGTTAATCCTAGCATGATAAAGAAGATTCAAAGAGAGTGAGATGCCAGCTCCTTTCATTCAGTCAGTAGCTTCAAACATTTCTGGTATATGAAAAACATGTTTTTCAATGGCAAAAATCAATGAATATTGTAAATGCACAAACAGTAATATCTCCACATTGCAAGGTGCAATTCTGAAATTTTTTGCTTTTTCCTGCTAATCCTAGCATGATAAAGAAGATTCAAAGAGAGTGAGATGCCAGCTCCTTTCATTCAGTCAGTAGCTTCAAACATTTCTGGTATATGAAAAACATGTTTTTCAATGGCAAAAATCAATGAATATTGTAAATGCACAAACAGTAATATCTCCACATTGCACGGTGCAATTCTGAAATTTTTAGCTTTTTCCTGTTAATCCTAGCATGATAAAGAAGATTCAAAGAGAGTGAGATGCCAGCTCCTTTCATTCAGTCAGTAGCTTCAAACATTTCTGGTATATGAAAAACGTTTTTCAATGGCAAAAATCAATGAATATTGTAAATGCACAAACAGTAATATCTCCACATTGCAAGGTGCAATTCTGAAATTTTTTGCTTTTTCCTGTTAATCCTAGCATGATAAAGAAGATTCAAAGAGAGTGAGATGCCAGCTCCTTTCATTCAGTCAGTAGCTTCAAACATTTCTGGTATATGAAAAACATGTTTTTCAATGGCAAAAATCAATGAATATTGTAAATGCACAAACAGTAATATCTCCGCATTGCAAGGTGCAATTCTGAAATTTTTTGCTTTTTCCTGCTAATCCTAGCATGATAAAGAAGATTCAAAGAGAGTGAGATGCCAGCTCCTTTCATTCAGTCAGTAGCTTCAAACATTTCTGGTATATGAAAAACATGTTTTTCAATGGCAAAAATCAATGAATATTGTAAAAGCACAAACAGTAATATCTCCACATTGCACGGTGCAATTCTGAAATTTTTAGCTTTTTCCTGTTAATCCTAGCATGATAAAGAATATTCAAAGAGAGTGAGATGCCAGCTCCTTTCATTCAGTCAGTAGCTTCAAACATTTCTGGTATATGAAAAACATGTTTTTCAATGGCAAAAATCAATGAATATTGTAAATGCACAAACAGTAATATCTCCACATTGCAAGGTGCAATTCTGAAATTTTTTGCTTTTTCCTGCTAATCCTAGCATGATAAAGAAGATTCAAAGAGAGTGAGATGCCAGCTCCTTTCATTCAGTCAGTAGCTTCAAACATTTCTGGTATATGAAAAACATGTTTTTCAATGGCAAAAATCAATGAATATTGTAAATGCACAAACAGTAATATCTCCACATTGCACGGTGCAATTCTGAAATTTTTAGCTTTTTCCTGTTAATCCTAGCATGATAAAGAAGATTCAAAGAGAGTGAGATGCCAGCTCCTTTCATTCAGTCAGTAGCTTCAAACATTTCTGGTATATGAAAAACGTTTTTCAATGGCAAAAATCAATGAATATTGTAAATGCACAAACAGTAATATCTCCACATTGCAAGGTGCAATTCTGAAATTTTTTGCTTTTTCCTGTTAATCCTAGCATGATAAAGAAGATTCAAAGAGAGTGAGATGCCAGCTCCTTTCATTCAGTCAGTAGCTTCAAACATTTCTGGTATATGAAAAACATGTTTTTCAATGGCAAAAATCAATGAATATTGTAAATGCACAAACAGTAATATCTCCGCATTGCAAGGTGCAATTCTGAAATTTTTTGCTTTTTCCTGCTAATCCTAGCATGATAAAGAAGATTCAAAGAGAGTGAGATGCCAGCTCCTTTCATTCAGTCAGTAGCTTCAAACATTTCTGGTATATGAAAAACATGTTTTTCAATGGCAAAAATCAATGAATATTGTAAAAGCACAAACAGTAATATCTCCACATTGCACGGTGCAATTCTGAAATTTTTAGCTTTTTCCTGTTAATCCTAGCATGATAAAGAAGATTCAAAGAGAGTGAGATGCCAGCTCCTTTCATTCAGTCAGTAGCTTCAAACATTTCTGGTATATGAAAAACATGTTTTTCAATGGCAAAAATCAATGAATATTGTAAAAGCACAAACAGTAATATCTCCACATTGCACGGTGCAATTCTGAAATTTTTAGCTTTTTCCTGTTAATCCTAGCATGATAAAGAAGATTCAAAGAGAGTGAGATGCCAGCTCCTTTCATTCAGTCAGTAGCTTCAAACATTTCTGGTATATGAAAAACATGTTTTTCAATGGCAAAAATCAATGAATATTGTAAATGCACAAACAGTAATATCTCCACATTGCAAGGTGCAATTCTGAAATTTTTTGCTTTTTCCTGCTAATCCTAGCATGATAAAGAAGATTCAAAGAGAGTGAGATGCCAGCTCCTTTCATTCAGTCAGTAGCTTCAAACATTTCTGGTATATGAAAAACATGTTTTTCAATGGCAAAAATCAATGAATATTGTAAATGCACAAACAGTAATATCTCCACATTGCAAGGTGCAATTCTGAAATTTTTTGCTTTTTCCTGCTAATCCTAGCATGATAAAGAAGATTCAAAGAGAGTGAGATGCCAGCTCCTTTCATTCAGTCAGTAGCTTCAAACATTTCTGGTATATGAAAAACGTTTTTCAATGGCAAAAATCAATGAATATTGTAAATGCACAAACAGTAATATCTCCACATTGCACGGTGCAATTCTGAAATTTTTAGCTTTTTCCTGTTAATCCTAGCATGATAAAGAAGATTCAAAGAGAGTGAGATGCCAGCTCCTTTCATTCAGTCAGTAGCTTCAAACATTTCTGGTATATGAAAAACGTTTTTCAATGGCAAAAATCAATGAATATTGTAAATGCACAAACAGTAATATCTCCACATTGCAAGGTGCAATTCTGAAATTTTTTGCTTTTTCCTGCTAATCCTAGCATGATAAAGAAGATTCAAAGAGAGTGAGATGCCAGCTCCTTTCATTCAGTCAGTAGCTTCAAACATTTCTGGTATATGAAAAACATGTTTTTCAATGGCAAAAATCAATGAATATTGTAAATGCACAAACAGTAATATCTCCACATTGCACGGTGCAATTCTGAAATTTTTAGCTTTTTCCTGTTAATCCTAGCATGATAAAGAAGATTCAAAGAGAGTGAGATGCCAGCTCCTTTCATTCAGTCAGTAGCTTCAAACATTTCTGGTATATGAAAAACGTTTTTCAATGGCAAAAATCAATGAATATTGTAAATGCACAAACAGTAATATCTCCACATTGCAAGGTGCAATTCTGAAATTTTTTGCTTTTTCCTGTTAATCCTAGCATGATAAAGAAGATTCAAAGAGAGTGAGATGCCAGCTCCTTTCATTCAGTCAGTAGCTTCAAACATTTCTGGTATATGAAAAACATGTTTTTCAATGGCAAAAATCAATGAATATTGTAAATGCACAAACAGTAATATCTCCGCATTGCAAGGTGCAATTCTGAAATTTTTTGCTTTTTCCTGCTAATCCTAGCATGATAAAGAAGATTCAAAGAGAGTGAGATGCCAGCTCCTTTCATTCAGTCAGTAGCTTCAAACATTTCTGGTATATGAAAAACATGTTTTTCAATGGCAAAAATCAATGAATATTGTAAAAGCACAAACAGTAATATCTCCACATTGCACGGTGCAATTCTGAAATTTTTAGCTTTTTCCTGTTAATCCTAGCATGATAAAGAAGATTCAAAGAGAGTGAGATGCCAGCTCCTTTCATTCAGTCAGTAGCTTCAAACATTTCTGGTATATGAAAAACATGTTTTTCAATGGCAAAAATCAATGAATATTGTAAATGCACAAACAGTAATATCTCCACATTGCAAGGTGCAATTCTGAAATTTTTTGCTTTTTCCTGCTAATCCTAGCATGATAAAGAAGATTCAAAGAGAGTGAGATGCCAGCTCCTTTCATTCAGTCAGTAGCTTCAAACATTTCTGGTATATGAAAAACATGTTTTTCAATGGCAAAAATCAATGAATATTGTAAATGCACAAACAGTAATATCTCCACATTGCACGGTGCAATTCTGAAATTTTTAGCTTTTTCCTGTTAATCCTAGCATGATAAAGAAGATTCAAAGAGAGTGAGATGCCAGCTCCTTTCATTCAGTCAGTAGCTTCAAACATTTCTGGTATATGAAAAACATGTTTTTCAATGGCAAAAATCAATGAATATTGTAAATGCACAAACAGTAATATCTCCACATTGCAAGGTGCAATTCTGAAATTTTTAGCTTTTTCCTGTTAATCCTAGCATGATAAAGAAGATTCAAAGAGAGTGAGATGCCAGCTCCTTTCATTCAATCAGTAGCTTCAAACATTTCTGGTATATGAAAAACATGTTTTTCAATGGCAAAAATCAATGAATATTGTAAATGCACAAACAGTAATATCTCCGCATTGCAAGGTGCAATTCTGAAATTTTTTGCTTTTTCCTGCTAATCCTAGCATGATAAAGAAGATTCAAAGAGAGTGAGATGCCAGCTCCTTTCATTCAGTCAGTAGCTTCAAACATTTCTGGTATATGAAAAACATGTTTTTCAATGGCAAAAATCAATGAATATTGTAAATGCACAAACAGTAATATCTCCACATTGCACGGTGCAATTCTGAAATTTTTAGCTTTTTCCTACTAATCCTAGCATGATAAAGAAGATTCAAAGAGAGTGAGATGCCAGCTCCTTTCATTCAGTCAGTAGCTTCAAACATTTCTGGTATATGAAAAACATGTTTTTCAATGGCAAAAATCAATGAATATTGTAAAAGCACAAACAGTAATATCTCCACATTGCACGGTGCAATTCTGAAATTTTTAGCTTTTTCCTGTTAATCCTAGCATGATAAAGAAGATTCAAAGAGAGTGAGATGCCAGCTCCTTTCATTCAGTCAGTAGCTTCAAACATTTCTGGTATATGAAAAACATGTTTTTCAATGGCAAAAATCAATGAATATTGTAAATGCACAAACAGTAATATCTCCACATTGCAAGGTGCAATTCTGAAATTTTTTGCTTTTTCCTGCTAATCCTAGCATGATAAAGAAGATTCAAAGAGAGTGAGATGCCAGCTCCTTTCATTCAGTCAGTAGCTTCAAACATTTCTGGTATATGAAAAACATGTTTTTCAATGGCAAAAATCAATGAATATTGTAAATGCACAAACAGTAATATCTCCACATTGCAAGGTGCAATTCTGAAATTTTTTGCTTTTTCCTGTTAATCCTAGCATGATAAAGAAGATTCAAAGAGAGTGAGATGCCAGCTCCTTTCATTCAGTCAGTAGCTTCAAACATTTCTGGTATATGAAAAACATGTTTTTCAATGGCAAAAATCAATGAATATTGTAAATGCACAAACAGTAATATCTCCGCATTGCAAGGTGCAATTCTGAAATTTTTTGCTTTTTCCTGCTAATCCTAGCATGATAAAGAAGATTCAAAGAGAGTGAGATGCCAGCTCCTTTCATTCAGTCAGTAGCTTCAAACATTTCTGGTATATGAAAAACATGTTTTTCAATGGCAAAAATCAATGAATATTGTAAAAGCACAAACAGTAATATCTCCACATTGCACGGTGCAATTCTGAAATTTTTAGCTTTTTCCTGTTAATCCTAGCATGATAAAGAAGATTCAAAGAGAGTGAGATGCCAGCTCCTTTCATTCAGTCAGTAGCTTCAAACATTTCTGGTATATGAAAAACATGTTTTTCAATGGCAAAAATCAATGAATATTGTAAATGCACAAACAGTAATATCTCCACATTGCAAGGTGCAATTCTGAAATTTTTTGCTTTTTCCTGCTAATCCTAGCATGATAAAGAAGATTCAAAGAGAGTGAGATGCCAGCTCCTTTCATTCAGTCAGTAGCTTCAAACATTTCTGGTATATGAAAAACATGTTTTTCAATGGCAAAAATCAATGAATATTGTAAATGCACAAACAGTAATATCTCCACATTGCACGGTGCAATTCTGAAATTTTTAGCTTTTTCCTGTTAATCCTAGCATGATAAAGAAGATTCAAAGAGAGTGAGATGCCAGCTCCTTTCATTCAGTCAGTAGCTTCAAACATTTCTGGTATATGAAAAACGTTTTTCAATGGCAAAAATCAATGAATATTGTAAATGCACAAACAGTAATATCTCCACATTGCAAGGTGCAATTCTGAAATTTTTTGCTTTTTCCTGTTAATCCTAGCATGATAAAGAAGATTCAAAGAGAGTGAGATGCCAGCTCCTTTCATTCAGTCAGTAGCTTCAAACATTTCTGGTATATGAAAAACATGTTTTTCAATGGCAAAAATCAATGAATATTGTAAATGCACAAACAGTAATATCTCCACATTGCACGGTGCAATTCTGAAATTTTTAGCTTTTTCCTGTTAATCCTAGCATGATAAAGAAGATTCAAAGAGAGTGAGATGCCAGCTCCTTTCATTCAGTCAGTAGCTTCAAACATTTCTGGTATATGAAAAACATGTTTTTCAATGGCAAAAATCAATGAATATTGTAAATGCACAAACAGTAATATCTCCACATTGCAAGGTGCAATTCTGAAATTTTTAGCTTTTTCCTGTTAATCCTAGCATGATAAAGAAGATTCAAAGAGAGTGAGATGCCAGCTCCTTTCATTCAATCAGTAGCTTCAAACATTTCTGGTATATGAAAAACATGTTTTTCAATGGCAAAAATCAATGAATATTGTAAATGCACAAACAGTAATATCTCCGCATTGCAAGGTGCAATTCTGAAATTTTTTGCTTTTTCCTGCTAATCCTAGCATGATAAAGAAGATTCAAAGAGAGATGCCAGCTCCTTTCATTCAGTCAGTAGCTTCAAACATTTCTGGTATATGAAAAACATGTTTTTCAATGGCAAAAATCAATGAATATTGTAAATGCACAAACAGTAATATCTCCACATTGCACGGTGCAATTCTGAAATTTTTAGCTTTTTCCTACTAATCCTAGCATGATAAAGAAGATTCAAAGAGAGTGAGATGCCAGCTCCTTTCATTCAGTCAGTAGCTTCAAACATTTCTGGTATATGAAAAACATGTTTTTCAATGGCAAAAATCAATGAATATTGTAAATGCACAAACAGTAATATCTCCACATTGCAAGGTGCAATTCTGAAATTTTTTGCTTTTTCCTGCTAATCCTAGCATGATAAAGAAGATTCAAAGAGAGTGAGATGCCAGCTCCTTTCATTCAGTCAGTAGCTTCAAACATTTCTGGTATATGAAAAACATGTTTTTCAATGGCAAAAATCAATGAATATTGTAAATGCACAAACAGTAATATCTCCACATTGCACGGTGCAATTCTGAAATTTTTAGCTTTTTCCTGTTAATCCTAGCATGATAAAGAAGATTGAAAGAGAGTGAGATGCCAGCTCCTTTCATTCAGTCAGTAGCTTCAAACATTTCTGGTATATGAAAAACGTTTTTCAATGGCAAAAATCAATGAATATTGTAAATGCACAAACAGTAATATCTCCACATTGCAAGGTGCAATTCTGAAATTTTTTGCTTTTTCCTGTTAATCCTAGCATGATAAAGAAGATTCAAAGAGAGTGAGATGCCAGCTCCTTTCATTCAGTCAGTAGCTTCAAACATTTCTGGTATATGAAAAACATGTTTTTCAATGGCAAAAATCAATGAATATTGTAAATGCACAAACAGTAATATCTCCGCATTGCAAGGTGCAATTCTGAAATTTTTTGCTTTTTCCTGCTAATCCTAGCATGATAAAGAAGATTCAAAGAGAGTGAGATGCCAGCTCCTTTCATTCAGTCAGTAGCTTCAAACATTTCTGGTATATGAAAAACATGTTTTTCAATGGCAAAAATCAATGAATATTGTAAAAGCACAAACAGTAATATCTCCACATTGCACGGTGCAATTCTGAAATTTTTAGCTTTTTCCTGTTAATCCTAGCATGATAAAGAAGATTCAAAGAGAGTGAGATGCCAGCTCCTTTCATTCAGTCAGTAGCTTCAAACATTTCTGGTATATGAAAAACATGTTTTTCAATGGCAAAAATCAATGAATATTGTAAATGCACAAACAGTAATATCTCCACATTGCAAGGTGCAATTCTGAAATTTTTTGCTTTTTCCTGCTAATCCTAGCATGATAAAGAAGATTCAAAGAGAGTGAGATGCCAGCTCCTTTCATTCAGTCAGTAGCTTCAAACATTTCTGGTATATGAAAAACATGTTTTTCAATGGCAAAAATCAATGAATATTGTAAATGCACAAACAGTAATATCTCCACATTGCACGGTGCAATTCTGAAATTTTTAGCTTTTTCCTGTTAATCCTAGCATGATAAAGAAGATTCAAAGAGAGTGAGATGCCAGCTCCTTTCATTCAGTCAGTAGCTTCAAACATTTCTGGTATATGAAAAACGTTTTTCAATGGCAAAAATCAATGAATATTGTAAATGCACAAACAGTAATATCTCCACATTGCAAGGTGCAATTCTGAAATTTTTTGCTTTTTCCTGTTAATCCTAGCATGATAAAGAAGATTCAAAGAGAGTGAGATGCCAGCTCCTTTCATTCAGTCAGTAGCTTCAAACATTTCTGGTATATGAAAAACATGTTTTTCAATGGCAAAAATCAATGAATATTGTAAATGCACAAACAGTAATATCTCCACATTGCACGGTGCAATTCTGAAATTTTTAGCTTTTTCCTGTTAATCCTAGCATGATAAAGAAGATTCAAAGAGAGTGAGATGCCAGCTCCTTTCATTTAGTCAGTAGCTTCAAACATTTCTGGTATATGAAAAACATGTTTTTCAATGGCAAAAATCAATGAATATTGTAAATGCACAAACAGTAATATCTCCACATTGCAAGGTGCAATTCTGAAATTTTTAGCTTTTTCCTGTTAATCCTAGCATGATAAAGAAGATTCAAAGAGAGTGAGATGCCAGCTCCTTTCATTCAATCAGTAGCTTCAAACATTTCTGGTATATGAAAAACATGTTTTTCAATGGCAAAAATCAATGAATATTGTAAATGCACAAACAGTAATATCTCCGCATTGCAAGGTGCAATTCTGAAATTTTTTGCTTTTTCCTGCTAATCCTAGCATGATAAAGAAGATTCAAAGAGAGATGCCAGCTCCTTTCATTCAGTCAGTAGCTTCAAACATTTCTGGTATATGAAAAACATGTTTTTCAATGGCAAAAATCAATGAATATTGTAAATGCACAAACAGTAATATCTCCACATTGCACGGTGCAATTCTGAAATTTTTAGCTTTTTCCTACTAATCCTAGCATGATAAAGAAGATTCAAAGAGAGTGAGATGCCAGCTCCTTTCATTCAGTCAGTAGCTTCAAACATTTCTGGTATATGAAAAACATGTTTTTCAATGGCAAAAATCAATGAATATTGTAAATGCACAAACAGTAATATCTCCACATTGCAAGGTGCAATTCTGAAATTTTTTGCTTTTTCCTGCTAATCGTAGCATGATAAAGAAGATTCAAAGAGAGTGAGATGCCAGCTCCTTTCATTCAGTCAGTAGCTTCAAACATTTCTGGTATATGAAAAACATGTTTTTCAATGGCAAAAATCAATGAATATTGTAAATGCACAAACAGTAATATCTCCACATTGCACGGTGCAATTCTGAAATTTTTAGCTTTTTCCTGTTAATCCTAGCATGATAAAGAAGATTCAAAGAGAGTGAGATGCCAGCTCCTTTCATTCAGTCAGTAGCTTCAAACATTTCTGGTATATGAAAAACATATTTTTCAATGGCAAAAATCAATGAATATTGTAAATGCACAAACAGTAATATCTCCGCATTGCAAGGTGCAATTCTGAAATTTTTTGCTTTTTCCTGCTAATCCTAGCATGATAAAGAAGATTCAAAGAGAGTGAGATGCCAGCTCCTTTCATTCAGTCAGTAGCTTCAAACATTTCTGGTATATGAAAAACATGTTTTTCAATGGCAAAAATCAATGAATATTGTAAAAGCACAAACAGTAATATCTCCACATTGCACGGTGCAATTCTGAAATTTTTAGCTTTTTCCTGTTAATCCTAGCATGATAAAGAAGATTCAAAGAGAGTGAGATGCCAGCTCCTTTCATTCAGTCAGTAGCTTCAAACATTTCTGGTATATGAAAAACATGTTTTTCAATGGCAAAAATCAATGAATATTGTAAATGCACAAACAGTAATATCTCCACATTGCACGGTGCAATTCTGAAATTTTTAGCTTTTTCCTGTTAATCCTAGCATGATAAAGAAGATTCAAAGAGAGTGAGATGCCAGCTCCTTTCATTCAGTCAGTAGCTTCAAACATTTCTGGTATATGAAAAACATTTTTCAATGGCAAAAATCAATGAATATTGTAAATGCACAAACAGTAATATCTCCGCATTGCAAGGTGCAATTCTGAAATTTTTTGCTTTTTCCTGCTAATCCTAGCATGATAAAGAAGATTCAAAGAGAGTGAGATGCCAGCTCCTTTCATTCAGTCAGTAGCTTCAAACATTTCTGGTATATGAAAAACATGTTTTTCAATGGCAAAAATCAATGAATATTGTAAAAGCACAAACAGTAATATCTCCACATTGCACGGTGCAATTCTGAAATTTTTAGCTTTTTCCTGTTAATCCTAGCATGATAAAGAAGATTCAAAGAGAGTGAGATGCCAGCTCCTTTCATTCAGTCAGTAGCTTCAAACATTTCTGGTATATGAAAAACATGTTTTTCAATGGCAAAAATCAATGAATATTGTAAATGCACAAACAGTAATATCTCCACATTGCAAGGTGCAATTCTGAAATTTTTTGCTTTTTCCTGCTAATCCTAGCATGATAAAGAAGATTCAAAGAGAGTGAGATGCCAGCTCCTTTCATTCAGTCAGTAGCTTCAAACATTTCTGGTATATGAAAAACATGTTTTTCAATGGCAAAAATCAATGAATATTGTAAATGCACAAACAGTAATATCTCCACATTGCAAGGTGCAATTCTGAAATTTTTTGCTTTTTCCTGCTAATCCTAGCATGATAAAGAAGATTCAAAGAGAGTGAGATGCCAGCTCCTTTCATTCAGTCAGTAGCTTCAAACATTTCTGGTATATGAAAAACGTTTTTCAATGGCAAAAATCAATGAATATTGTAAATGCACAAACAGTAATATCTCCACATTGCACGGTGCAATTCTGAAATTTTTAGCTTTTTCCTGTTAATCCTAGCATGATAAAGAAGATTCAAAGAGAGTGAGATGCCAGCTCCTTTCATTCAGTCAGTAGCTTCAAACATTTCTGGTATATGAAAAACATGTTTTTCAATGGCAAAAATCAATGAATATTGTAAATGCACAAACAGTAATATCTCCACATTGCAAGGTGCAATTCTGAAATTTTTTGCTTTTTCCTGCTAATCCTAGCATGATAAAGAAGATTCAAAGAGAGTGAGATGCCAGCTCCTTTCATTCAGTCAGTAGCTTCAAACATTTCTGGTATATGAAAAACATGTTTTTCAATGGCAAAAATCAATGAATATTGTAAATGCACAAACAGTAATATCTCCACATTGCACGGTGCAATTCTGAAATTTTTAGCTTTTTCCTGTTAATCCTAGCATGATAAAGAAGATTCAAAGAGAGTGAGATGCCAGCTCCTTTCATTCAGTCAGTAGCTTCAAACATTTCTGGTATATGAAAAACGTTTTTCAATGGCAAAAATCAATGAATATTGTAAATGCACAAACAGTAATATCTCCACATTGCAAGGTGCAATTCTGAAATTTTTTGCTTTTTCCTGTTAATCCTAGCATGATAAAGAAGATTCAAAGAGAGTGAGATGCCAGCTCCTTTCATTCAGTCAGTAGCTTCAAACATTTCTGGTATATGAAAAACATGTTTTTCAATGGCAAAAATCAATGAATATTGTAAATGCACAAACAGTAATATCTCCGCATTGCAAGGTGCAATTCTGAAATTTTTTGCTTTTTCCTGCTAATCCTAGCATGATAAAGAAGATTCAAAGAGAGTGAGATGCCAGCTCCTTTCATTCAGTCAGTAGCTTCAAACATTTCTGGTATATGAAAAACATGTTTTTCAATGGCAAAAATCAATGAATATTGTAAAAGCACAAACAGTAATATCTCCACATTGCACGGTGCAATTCTGAAATTTTTAGCTTTTTCCTGTTAATCCTAGCATGATAAAGAATATTCAAAGAGAGTGAGATGCCAGCTCCTTTCATTCAGTCAGTAGCTTCAAACATTTCTGGTATATGAAAAACATGTTTTTCAATGGCAAAAATCAATGAATATTGTAAATGCACAAACAGTAATATCTCCACATTGCAAGGTGCAATTCTGAAATTTTTTGCTTTTTCCTGCTAATCCTAGCATGATAAAGAAGATTCAAAGAGAGTGAGATGCCAGCTCCTTTCATTCAGTCAGTAGCTTCAAACATTTCTGGTATATGAAAAACATGTTTTTCAATGGCAAAAATCAATGAATATTGTAAATGCACAAACAGTAATATCTCCACATTGCACGGTGCAATTCTGAAATTTTTAGCTTTTTCCTGTTAATCCTAGCATGATAAAGAAGATTCAAAGAGAGTGAGATGCCAGCTCCTTTCATTCAGTCAGTAGCTTCAAACATTTCTGGTATATGAAAAACGTTTTTCAATGGCAAAAATCAATGAATATTGTAAATGCACAAACAGTAATATCTCCACATTGCAAGGTGCAATTCTGAAATTTTTTGCTTTTTCCTGTTAATCCTAGCATGATAAAGAAGATTCAAAGAGAGTGAGATGCCAGCTCCTTTCATTCAGTCAGTAGCTTCAAACATTTCTGGTATATGAAAAACATGTTTTTCAATGGCAAAAATCAATGAATATTGTAAATGCACAAACAGTAATATCTCCGCATTGCAAGGTGCAATTCTGAAATTTTTTGCTTTTTCCTGCTAATCCTAGCATGATAAAGAAGATTCAAAGAGAGTGAGATGCCAGCTCCTTTCATTCAGTCAGTAGCTTCAAACATTTCTGGTATATGAAAAACATGTTTTTCAATGGCAAAAATCAATGAATATTGTAAAAGCACAAACAGTAATATCTCCACATTGCACGGTGCAATTCTGAAATTTTTAGCTTTTTCCTGTTAATCCTAGCATGATAAAGAAGATTCAAAGAGAGTGAGATGCCAGCTCCTTTCATTCAGTCAGTAGCTTCAAACATTTCTGGTATATGAAAAACATGTTTTTCAATGGCAAAAATCAATGAATATTGTAAAAGCACAAACAGTAATATCTCCACATTGCACGGTGCAATTCTGAAATTTTTAGCTTTTTCCTGTTAATCCTAGCATGATAAAGAAGATTCAAAGAGAGTGAGATGCCAGCTCCTTTCATTCAGTCAGTAGCTTCAAACATTTCTGGTATATGAAAAACATGTTTTTCAATGGCAAAAATCAATGAATATTGTAAATGCACAAACAGTAATATCTCCACATTGCAAGGTGCAATTCTGAAATTTTTTGCTTTTTCCTGCTAATCCTAGCATGATAAAGAAGATTCAAAGAGAGTGAGATGCCAGCTCCTTTCATTCAGTCAGTAGCTTCAAACATTTCTGGTATATGAAAAACATGTTTTTCAATGGCAAAAATCAATGAATATTGTAAATGCACAAACAGTAATATCTCCACATTGCAAGGTGCAATTCTGAAATTTTTTGCTTTTTCCTGCTAATCCTAGCATGATAAAGAAGATTCAAAGAGAGTGAGATGCCAGCTCCTTTCATTCAGTCAGTAGCTTCAAACATTTCTGGTATATGAAAAACGTTTTTCAATGGCAAAAATCAATGAATATTGTAAATGCACAAACAGTAATATCTCCACATTGCACGGTGCAATTCTGAAATTTTTAGCTTTTTCCTGTTAATCCTAGCATGATAAAGAAGATTCAAAGAGAGTGAGATGCCAGCTCCTTTCATTCAGTCAGTAGCTTCAAACATTTCTGGTATATGAAAAACATGTTTTTCAATGGCAAAAATCAATGAATATTGTAAATGCACAAACAGTAATATCTCCACATTGCAAGGTGCAATTCTGAAATTTTTTGCTTTTTCCTGCTAATCCTAGCATGATAAAGAAGATTCAAAGAGAGTGAGATGCCAGCTCCTTTCATTCAGTCAGTAGCTTCAAACATTTCTGGTATATGAAAAACATGTTTTTCAATGGCAAAAATCAATGAATATTGTAAATGCACAAACAGTAATATCTCCACATTGCACGGTGCAATTCTGAAATTTTTAGCTTTTTCCTGTTAATCCTAGCATGATAAAGAAGATTCAAAGAGAGTGAGATGCCAGCTCCTTTCATTCAGTCAGTAGCTTCAAACATTTCTGGTATATGAAAAACGTTTTTCAATGGCAAAAATCAATGAATATTGTAAATGCACAAACAGTAATATCTCCACATTGCAAGGTGCAATTCTGAAATTTTTTGCTTTTTCCTGTTAATCCTAGCATGATAAAGAAGATTCAAAGAGAGTGAGATGCCAGCTCCTTTCATTCAGTCAGTAGCTTCAAACATTTCTGGTATATGAAAAACATGTTTTTCAATGGCAAAAATCAATGAATATTGTAAATGCACAAACAGTAATATCTCCGCATTGCAAGGTGCAATTCTGAAATTTTTTGCTTTTTCCTGCTAATCCTAGCATGATAAAGAAGATTCAAAGAGAGTGAGATGCCAGCTCCTTTCATTCAGTCAGTAGCTTCAAACATTTCTGGTATATGAAAAACATGTTTTTCAATGGCAAAAATCAATGAATATTGTAAAAGCACAAACAGTAATATCTCCACATTGCACGGTGCAATTCTGAAATTTTTAGCTTTTTCCTGTTAATCCTAGCATGATAAAGAATATTCAAAGAGAGTGAGATGCCAGCTCCTTTCATTCAGTCAGTAGCTTCAAACATTTCTGGTATATGAAAAACATGTTTTTCAATGGCAAAAATCAATGAATATTGTAAATGCACAAACAGTAATATCTCCACATTGCAAGGTGCAATTCTGAAATTTTTTGCTTTTTCCTGCTAATCCTAGCATGATAAAGAAGATTCAAAGAGAGTGAGATGCCAGCTCCTTTCATTCAGTCAGTAGCTTCAAACATTTCTGGTATATGAAAAACATGTTTTTCAATGGCAAAAATCAATGAATATTGTAAATGCACAAACAGTAATATCTCCACATTGCACGGTGCAATTCTGAAATTTTTAGCTTTTTCCTGTTAATCCTAGCATGATAAAGAAGATTCAAAGAGAGTGAGATGCCAGCTCCTTTCATTCAGTCAGTAGCTTCAAACATTTCTGGTATATGAAAAACGTTTTTCAATGGCAAAAATCAATGAATATTGTAAATGCACAAACAGTAATATCTCCACATTGCAAGGTGCAATTCTGAAATTTTTTGCTTTTTCCTGTTAATCCTAGCATGATAAAGAAGATTCAAAGAGAGTGAGATGCCAGCTCCTTTCATTCAGTCAGTAGCTTCAAACATTTCTGGTATATGAAAAACATGTTTTTCAATGGCAAAAATCAATGAATATTGTAAATGCACAAACAGTAATATCTCCGCATTGCAAGGTGCAATTCTGAAATTTTTTGCTTTTTCCTGCTAATCCTAGCATGATAAAGAAGATTCAAAGAGAGTGAGATGCCAGCTCCTTTCATTCAGTCAGTAGCTTCAAACATTTCTGGTATATGAAAAACATGTTTTTCAATGGCAAAAATCAATGAATATTGTAAAAGCACAAACAGTAATATCTCCACATTGCACGGTGCAATTCTGAAATTTTTAGCTTTTTCCTGTTAATCCTAGCATGATAAAGAAGATTCAAAGAGAGTGAGATGCCAGCTCCTTTCATTCAGTCAGTAGCTTCAAACATTTCTGGTATATGAAAAACATGTTTTTCAATGGCAAAAATCAATGAATATTGTAAATGCACAAACAGTAATATCTCCACATTGCAAGGTGCAATTCTGAAATTTTTTGCTTTTTCCTGCTAATCCTAGCATGATAAAGAAGATTCAAAGAGAGTGAGATGCCAGCTCCTTTCATTCAGTCAGTAGCTTCAAACATTTCTGGTATATGAAAAACATGTTTTTCAATGGCAAAAATCAA
Organism: Phyllobates terribilis; assembly: GCF_046119375.1. Lineage (NCBI taxonomy): Eukaryota > Metazoa > Chordata > Amphibia > Anura > Dendrobatidae > Phyllobates > Phyllobates terribilis. The sequence continues at coordinate 16,098 of NW_027366570.1, read as the reverse complement.
TGAATATTGTAAATGCACAAACAGTAATATCTCCACATTGCACGGTGCAATTCTGAAATTTTTAGCTTTTTCCTGTTAATCCTAGCATGATAAAGAAGATTCAAAGAGAGTGAGATGCCAGCTCCTTTCATTCAGTCAGTAGCTTCAAACATTTCTGGTATATGAAAAACGTTTTTCAATGGCAAAAATCAATGAATATTGTAAATGCACAAACAGTAATATCTCCACATTGCAAGGTGCAATTCTGAAATTTTTTGCTTTTTCCTGTTAATCCTAGCATGATAAAGAAGATTCAAAGAGAGTGAGATGCCAGCTCCTTTCATTCAGTCAGTAGCTTCAAACATTTCTGGTATATGAAAAACATGTTTTTCAATGGCAAAAATCAATGAATATTGTAAATGCACAAACAGTAATATCTCCGCATTGCAAGGTGCAATTCTGAAATTTTTTGCTTTTTCCTGCTAATCCTAGCATGATAAAGAAGATTCAAAGAGAGTGAGATGCCAGCTCCTTTCATTCAGTCAGTAGCTTCAAACATTTCTGGTATATGAAAAACATGTTTTTCAATGGCAAAAATCAATGAATATTGTAAAAGCACAAACAGTAATATCTCCACATTGCACGGTGCAATTCTGAAATTTTTAGCTTTTTCCTGTTAATCCTAGCATGATAAAGAAGATTCAAAGAGAGAGATGCCAGCTCCTTTCATTCAGTCAGTAGCTTCAAACATTTCTGGTATATGAAAAACATGTTTTTCAATGGCAAAAATCAATGAATATTGTAAATGCACAAACAGTAATATCTCCACATTGCAAGGTGCAATTCTGAAATTTTTTGCTTTTTCCTGCTAATCCTAGCATGATAAAGAAGATTCAAAGAGAGTGAGATGCCAGCTCCTTTCATTCAGTCAGTAGCTTCAAACATTTCTGGTATATGAAAAACATGTTTTTCAATGGCAAAAATCAATGAATATTGTAAATGCACAAACAGTAATATCTCCACATTGCACGGTGCAATTCTGAAATTTTTAGCTTTTTCCTGTTAATCCTAGCATGATAAAGAAGATTCAAAGAGAGTGAGATGCCAGCTCCTTTCATTCAGTCAGTAGCTTCAAACATTTCTGGTATATGAAAAACATGTTTTTCAATGGCAAAAATCAATGAATATTGTAAATGCACAAACAGTAATATCTCCACATTGCAAGGTGCAATTCTGAAATTTTTAGCTTTTTCCTGTTAATCCTAGCATGATAAAGAAGATTCAAAGAGAGTGAGATGCCAGCTCCTTTCATTCAATCAGTAGCTTCAAACATTTCTGGTATATGAAAAACATGTTTTTCAATGGCAAAAATCAATGAATATTGTAAATGCACAAACAGTAATATCTCCGCATTGCAAGGTGCAATTCTGAAATTTTTTGCTTTTTCCTGCTAATCCTAGCATGATAAAGAAGATTCAAAGAGAGTGAGATGCCAGCTCCTTTCATTCAGTCAGTAGCTTCAAACATTTCTGGTATATGAAAAACATGTTTTTCAATGGCAAAAATCAATGAATATTGTAAATGCACAAACAGTAATATCTCCACATTGCACGGTGCAATTCTGAAATTTTTAGCTTTTTCCTGTTAATCCTAGCATGATAAAGAAGATTCAAAGAGAGTGAGATGCCAGCTCCTTTCATTCAGTCAGTAGCTTCAAACATTTCTGGTATATGAAAAACGTTTTTCAATGGCAAAAATCAATGAATATTGTAAATGCACAAACAGTAATATCTCCACATTGCAAGGTGCAATTCTGAAATTTTTTGCTTTTTCCTGTTAATCCTAGCATGATAAAGAAGATTCAAAGAGAGTGAGATGCCAGCTCCTTTCATTCAGTCAGTAGCTTCAAACATTTCTGGTATATGAAAAACATGTTTTTCAATGGCAAAAATCAATGAATATTGTAAATGCACAAACAGTAATATCTCCGCATTGCAAGGTGCAATTCTGAAATTTTTTGCTTTTTCCTGCTAATCCTAGCATGATAAAGAAGATTCAAAGAGAGTGAGATGCCAGCTCCTTTCATTCAGTCAGTAGCTTCTAACATTTCTGGTATATGAAAAACATGTTTTTCAATGGCAAAAATCAATGAATATTGTAAAAGCACAAACAGTAATATCTCCACATTGCACGGTGCAATTCTGAAATTTTTAGCTTTTTCCTGTTAATCCTAGCATGATAAAGAAGATTCAAAGAGAGTGAGATGCCAGCTCCTTTCATTCAGTCAGTAGCTTCAAACATTTCTGGTATATGAAAAACATGTTTTTCAATGGCAAAAATCAATGAATATTGTAAATGCACAAACAGTAATATCTCCACATTGCAAGGTGCAATTCTGAAATTTTTTGCTTTTTCCTGCTAATCCTAGCATGATAAAGAAGATTCAAAGAGAGTGAGATGCCAGCTCCTTTCATTCAGTCAGTAGCTTCAAACATTTCTGGTATATGAAAAACATGTTTTTCAATGGCAAAAATCAATGAATATTGTAAATGCACAAACAGTAATATCTCCACATTGCACGGTGCAATTCTGAAATTTTTAGCTTTTTCCTGTTAATCCTAGCATGATAAAGAAGATTCAAAGAGAGTGAGATGCCAGCTCCTTTCATTCAGTCAGTAGCTTCAAACATTTCTGGTATATGAAAAACGTTTTTCAATGGCAAAAATCAATGAATATTGTAAATGCACAAACAGTAATATCTCCACATTGCAAGGTGCAATTCTGAAATTTTTTGCTTTTTCCTGTTAATCCTAGCATGATAAAGAAGATTCAAAGAGAGTGAGATGCCAGCTCCTTTCATTCAGTCAGTAGCTTCAAACATTTCTGGTATATGAAAAACATGTTTTTCAATGGCAAAAATCAATGAATATTGTAAATGCACAAACAGTAATATCTCCGCATTGCAAGGTGCAATTCTGAAATTTTTTGCTTTTTCCTGCTAATCCTAGCATGATAAAGAAGATTCAAAGAGAGTGAGATGCCAGCTCCTTTCATTCAGTCAGTAGCTTCAAACATTTCTGGTATATGAAAAACATGTTTTTCAATGGCAAAAATCAATGAATATTGTAAAAGCACAAACAGTAATATCTCCACATTGCACGGTGCAATTCTGAAATTTTTAGCTTTTTCCTGTTAATCCTAGCATGATAAAGAAGATTCAAAGAGAGTGAGATGCCAGCTCCTTTCATTCAGTCAGTAGCTTCAAACATTTCTGGTATATGAAAAACATGTTTTTCAATGGCAAAAATCAATGAATATTGTAAATGCACAAACAGTAATATCTCCACATTGCAAGGTGCAATTCTGAAATTTTTTGCTTTTTCCTGCTAATCCTAGCATGATAAAGAAGATTCAAAGAGAGTGAGATGCCAGCTCCTTTCATTCAGTCAGTAGCTTCAAACATTTCTGGTATATGAAAAACATGTTTTTCAATGGCAAAAATCAATGAATATTGTAAATGCACAAACAGTAATATCTCCACATTGCACGGTGCAATTCTGAAATTTTTAGCTTTTTCCTGTTAATCCTAGCATGATAAAGAAGATTCAAAGAGAGTGAGATGCCAGCTCCTTTCATTCAGTCAGTAGCTTCAAACATTTCTGGTATATGAAAAACATGTTTTTCAATGGCAAAAATCAATGAATATTGTAAATGCACAAACAGTAATATCTCCACATTGCAAGGTGCAATTCTGAAATTTTTAGCTTTTTCCTGTTAATCCTAGCATGATAAAGAAGATTCAAAGAGAGTGAGATGCCAGCTCCTTTCATTCAATCAGTAGCTTCAAACATTTCTGGTATATGAAAAACATGTTTTTCAATGGCAAAAATCAATGAATATTGTAAATGCACAAACAGTAATATCTCCGCATTGCAAGGTGCAATTCTGAAATTTTTTGCTTTTTCCTGCTAATCCTAGCATGATAAAGAAGATTCAAAGAGAGTGAGATGCCAGCTCCTTTCATTCAGTCAGTAGCTTCAAACATTTCTGGTATATGAAAAACATGTTTTTCAATGGCAAAAATCAATGAATATTGTAAAAGCACAAACAGTAATATCTCCACATTGCACGGTGCAATTCTGAAATTTTTAGCTTTTTCCTGTTAATCCTAGCATGATAAAGAAGATTCAAAGAGAGTGAGATGCCAGCTCCTTTCATTCAGTCAGTAGCTTCAAACATTTCTGGTATATGAAAAACATGTTTTTCAATGGCAAAAATCAATGAATATTGTAAATGCACAAACAGTAATATCTCCACATTGCAAGGTGCAATTCTGAAATTTTTTGCTTTTTCCTGCTAATCCTAGCATGATAAAGAAGATTCAAAGAGAGTGAGATGCCAGCTCCTTTCATTCAGTCAGTAGCTTCAAACATTTCTGGTATATGAAAAACATGTTTTTCAATGGCAAAAATCAATGAATATTGTAAATGCACAAACAGTAATATCTCCACATTGCACGGTGCAATTCTGAAATTTTTAGCTTTTTCCTGTTAATCCTAGCATGATAAAGAAGATTCAAAGAGAGTGAGATGCCAGCTCCTTTCATTCAGTCAGTAGCTTCAAACATTTCTGGTATATGAAAAACGTTTTTCAATGGCAAAAATCAATGAATATTGTAAATGCACAAACAGTAATATCTCCACATTGCAAGGTGCAATTCTGAAATTTTTTGCTTTTTCCTGTTAATCCTAGCATGATAAAGAAGATTCAAAGAGAGTGAGATGCCAGCTCCTTTCATTCAGTCAGTAGCTTCAAACATTTCTGGTATATGAAAAACATGTTTTTCAATGGCAAAAATCAATGAATATTGTAAATGCACAAACAGTAATATCTCCGCATTGCAAGGTGCAATTCTGAAATTTTTTGCTTTTTCCTGCTAATCCTAGCATGATAAAGAAGATTCAAAGAGAGTGAGATGCCAGCTCCTTTCATTCAGTCAGTAGCTTCAAACATTTCTGGTATATGAAAAACATGTTTTTCAATGGCAAAAATCAATGAATATTGTAAAAGCACAAACAGTAATATCTCCACATTGCACGGTGCAATTCTGAAATTTTTAGCTTTTTCCTGTTAATCCTAGCATGATAAAGAAGATTCAAAGAGAGTGAGATGCCAGCTCCTTTCATTCAGTCAGTAGCTTCAAACATTTCTGGTATATGAAAAACATGTTTTTCAATGGCAAAAATCAATGAATATTGTAAATGCACAAACAGTAATATCTCCACATTGCAAGGTGCAATTCTGAAATTTTTTGCTTTTTCCTGCTAATCCTAGCATGATAAAGAAGATTCAAAGAGAGTGAGATGCCAGCTCCTTTCATTCAGTCAGTAGCTTCAAACATTTCTGGTATATGAAAAACATGTTTTTCAATGGCAAAAATCAATGAATATTGTAAATGCACAAACAGTAATATCTCCACATTGCACGGTGCAATTCTGAAATTTTTAGCTTTTTCCTGTTAATCCTAGCATGATAAAGAAGATTCAAAGAGAGTGAGATGCCAGCTCCTTTCATTCAGTCAGTAGCTTCAAACATTTCTGGTATATGAAAAACATGTTTTTCAATGGCAAAAATCAATGAATATTGTAAATGCACAAACAGTAATATCTCCACATTGCAAGGTGCAATTCTGAAATTTTTAGCTTTTTCCTGTTAATCCTAGCATGATAAAGAAGATTCAAAGAGAGTGAGATGCCAGCTCCTTTCATTCAATCAGTAGCTTCAAACATTTCTGGTATATGAAAAACATGTTTTTCAATGGCAAAAATCAATGAATATTGTAAATGCACAAACAGTAATATCTCCGCATTGCAAGGTGCAATTCTGAAATTTTTTGCTTTTTCCTGCTAATCCTAGCATGATAAAGAAGATTCAAAGAGAGTGAGATGCCAGCTCCTTTCATTCAGTCAGTAGCTTCAAACATTTCTGGTATATGAAAAACATGTTTTTCAATGGCAAAAATCAATGAATATTGTAAATGCACAAACAGTAATATCTCCACATTGCACGGTGCAATTCTGAAATTTTTAGCTTTTTCCTACTAATCCTAGCATGATAAAGAAGATTCAAAGAGAGTGAGATGCCAGCTCCTTTCATTCAGTCAGTAGCTTCAAACATTTCTGGTATATGAAAAACATGTTTTTCAATGGCAAAAATCAATGAATATTGTAAATGCACAAACAGTAATATCTCCACATTGCAAGGTGCAATTCTGAAATTTTTTGCTTTTTCCTGCTAATCCTAGCATGATAAAGAAGATTCAAAGAGAGTGAGATGCCAGCTCCTTTCATTCAGTCAGTAGCTTCAAACATTTCTGGTATATGAAAAACATGTTTTTCAATGGCAAAAATCAATGAATATTGTAAATGCACAAACAGTAATATCTCCACATTGCACGGTGCAATTCTGAAATTTTTAGCTTTTTCCTGTTAATCCTAGCATGATAAAGAAGATTCAAAGAGAGTGAGATGCCAGCTCCTTTCATTCAGTCAGTAGCTTCAAACATTTCTGGTATATGAAAAACATGTTTTTCAATGGCAAAAATCAATGAATATTGTAAATGCACAAACAGTAATATCTCCGCATTGCAAGGTGCAATTCTGAAATTTTTTGCTTTTTCCTGCTAATCCTAGCATGATAAAGAAGATTCAAAGAGAGTGAGATGCCAGCTCCTTTCATTCAGTCAGTAGCTTCAAACATTTCTGGTATATGAAAAACATGTTTTTCAATGGCAAAAATCAATGAATATTGTAAAAGCACAAACAGTAATATCTCCACATTGCACGGTGCAATTCTGAAATTTTTAGCTTTTTCCTGTTAATCCTAGCATGATAAAGAAGATTCAAAGAGAGTGAGATGCCAGCTCCTTTCATTCAGTCAGTAGCTTCAAACATTTCTGGTATATGAAAAACATGTTTTTCAATGGCAAAAATCAATGAATATTGTAAATGCACAAACAGTAATATCTCCACATTGCAAGGTGCAATTCTGAAATTTTTTGCTTTTTCCTGCTAATCCTAGCATGATAAAGAAGATTCAAAGAGAGTGAGATGCCAGCTCCTTTCATTCAGTCAGTAGCTTCAAACATTTCTGGTATATGAAAAACATGTTTTTCAATGGCAAAAATCAATGAATATTGTAAATGCACAAACAGTAATATCTCCACATTGCACGGTGCAATTCTGAAATTTTTAGCTTTTTCCTGTTAATCCTAGCATGATAAAGAAGATTCAAAGAGAGTGAGATGCCAGCTCCTTTCATTCAGTCAGTAGCTTCAAACATTTCTGGTATATGAAAAACATATTTTTCAATGGCAAAAATCAATGAATATTGTAAATGCACAAACAGTAATATCTCCACATTGCACGGTGCAATTCTGAAATTTTTAGCTTTTTCCTACTAATCCTAGCATGATAAAGAAGATTCAAAGAGAGTGAGATGCCAGCTCCTTTCATTCAGTCAGTAGCTTCAAACATTTCTGGTATATGAAAAACATGTTTTTCAATGGCAAAAATCAATGAATATTGTAAATGCACAAACAGTAATATCTCCACATTGCACGGTGCAATTCTGAAATTTTTAGCTTTTTCCTGTTAATCCTAGCATGATAAAGAAGATTCAAAGAGAGTGAGATGCCAGCTCCTTTCATTCAGTCAGTAGCTTCAAACATTTCTGGTATATGAAAAACATTTTTCAATGGCAAAAATCAATGAATATTGTAAATGCACAAACAGTAATATCTCCGCATTGCAAGGTGCAATTCTGAAATTTTTTGCTTTTTCCTGCTAATCCTAGCATGATAAAGAAGATTCAAAGAGAGTGAGATGGCAGCTCCTTTCATTCAGTCAGTAGCTTCAAACATTTCTGGTATATGAAAAACATGTTTTTCAATGGCAAAAATCAATGAATATTGTAAAAGCACAAACAGTAATATCTCCACATTGCACGGTGCAATTCTGAAATTTTTAGCTTTTTCCTGTTAATCCTAGCATGATAAAGAAGATTCAAAGAGAGTGAGATGCCAGCTCCTTTCATTCAGTCAGTAGCTTCAAACATTTCTGGTATATGAAAAACATGTTTTTCAATGGCAAAAATCAATGAATATTGTAAATGCACAAACAGTAATATCTCCACATTGCAAGGTGCAATTCTGAAATTTTTTGCTTTTTCCTGCTAATCCTAGCATGATAAAGAAGATTCAAAGAGAGTGAGATGCCAGCTCCTTTCATTCAGTCAGTAGCTTCAAACATTTCTGGTATATGAAAAACATGTTTTTCAATGGCAAAAATCAATGAATATTGTAAATGCACAAACAGTAATATCTCCACATTGCAAGGTGCAATTCTGAAATTTTTAGCTTTTTCCTGTTAATCCTAGCATGATAAAGAAGATTCAAAGAGAGTGAGATGCCAGCTCCTTTCATTCAGTCAGTAGCTTCAAACATTTCTGGTATATGAAAAACATGTTTTTCAATGGCAAAAATCAATGAATATTGTAAATGCACAAACAGTAATATCTCCACATTGCAAGGTGCAATTCTGAAATTTTTTGCTTTTTCCTGCTAATCCTAGCATGATAAAGAAGATTCAAAGAGAGTGAGATGCCAGCTCCTTTCATTCAGTCAGTAGCTTCAAACATTTCTGGTATATGAAAAACATGTTTTTCAATGGCAAAAATCAATGAATATTGTAAATGCACAAACAGTAATATCTCCACATTGCACGGTGCAATTCTGAAATTTTTAGCTTTTTCCTGTTAATCCTAGCATGATAAAGAAGATTCAAAGAGAGTGAGATGCCAGCTCCTTTCATTCAGTCAGTAGCTTCAAACATTTCTGGTATATGAAAAACATATTTTTCAATGGCAAAAATCAATGAATATTGTAAATGCACAAACAGTAATATCTCCACATTGCACGGTGCAATTCTGAAATTTTTAGCTTTTTCCTACTAATCCTAGCATGATAAAGAAGATTCAAAGAGAGTGAGATGCCAGCTCCTTTCATTCAGTCAGTAGCTTCAAACATTTCTGGTATATGAAAAACATGTTTTTCAATGGCAAAAATCAATGAATATTGTAAATGCACAAACAGTAATATCTCCACATTGCACGGTGCAATTCTGAAATTTTTAGCTTTTTCCTGTTAATCCTAGCATGATAAAGAAGATTCAAAGAGAGTGAGATGCCAGCTCCTTTCATTCAGTCAGTAGCTTCAAACATTTCTGGTATATGAAAAACGTTTTTCAATGGCAAAAATCAATGAATATTGTAAATGCACAAACAGTAATATCTCCACATTGCAAGGTGCAATTCTGAAATTTTTTGCTTTTTCCTGTTAATCCTAGCATGATAAAGAAGATTCAAAGAGAGTGAGATGCCAGCTCCTTTCATTCAGTCAGTAGCTTCAAACATTTCTGGTATATGAAAAACATGTTTTTCAATGGCAAAAATCAATGAATATTGTAAATGCACAAACAGTAATATCTCCGCATTGCAAGGTGCAATTCTGAAATTTTTTGCTTTTTCCTGCTAATCCTAGCATGATAAAGAAGATTCAAAGAGAGTGAGATGCCAGCTCCTTTCATTCAGTCAGTAGCTTCAAACATTTCTGGTATATGAAAAACATGTTTTTCAATGGCAAAAATCAATGAATATTGTAAAAGCACAAACAGTAATATCTCCACATTGCACGGTGCAATTCTGAAATTTTTAGCTTTTTCCTGTTAATCCTAGCATGATAAAGAAGATTCAAAGAGAGTGAGATGCCAGCTCCTTTCATTCAGTCAGTAGCTTCAAACATTTCTGGTATATGAAAAACATTTTTCAATGGCAAAAATCAATGAATATTGTAAATGCACAAACAGTAATATCTCCGCATTGCAAGGTGCAATTCTGAAATTTTTTGCTTTTTCCTGCTAATCCTAGCATGATAAAGAAGATTCAAAGAGAGTGAGATGCCAGCTCCTTTCATTCAGTCAGTAGCTTCAAACATTTCTGGTATATGAAAAACATGTTTTTCAATGGCAAAAATCAATGAATATTGTAAAAGCACAAACAGTAATATCTCCACATTGCACGGTGCAATTCTGAAATTTTTAGCTTTTTCCTGTTAATCCTAGCATGATAAAGAAGATTCAAAGAGAGTGAGATGCCAGCTCCTTTCATTCAGTCAGTAGCTTCAAACATTTCTGGTATATGAAAAACATGTTTTTCAATGGCAAAAATCAATGAATATTGTAAATGCACAAACAGTAATATCTCCACATTGCAAGGTGCAATTCTGAAATTTTTTGCTTTTTCCTGCTAATCCTAGCATGATAAAGAAGATTCAAAGAGAGTGAGATGCCAGCTCCTTTCATTCAGTCAGTAGCTTCAAACATTTCTGGTATATGAAAAACATGTTTTTCAATGGCAAAAATCAATGAATATTGTAAATGCACAAACAGTAATATCTCCACATTGCAAGGTGCAATTCTGAAATTTTTTGCTTTTTCCTGCTAATCCTAGCATGATAAAGAAGATTCAAAGAGAGTGAGATGCCAGCTCCTTTCATTCAGTCAGTAGCTTCAAACATTTCTGGTATATGAAAAACGTTTTTCAATGGCAAAAATCAATGAATATTGTAAATGCACAAACAGTAATATCTCCACATTGCACGGTGCAATTCTGAAATTTTTAGCTTTTTCCTGTTAATCCTAGCATGATAAAGAAGATTCAAAGAGAGTGAGATGCCAGCTCCTTTCATTCAGTCAGTAGCTTCAAACATTTCTGGTATATGAAAAACATGTTTTTCAATGGCAAAAATTAATGAATATTGTAAATGCACAAACAGTAATATCTCCACATTGCAAGGTGCAATTCTGAAATTTTTTGCTTTTTCCTGCTAATCCTAGCATGATAAAGAAGATTCAAAGAGAGTGAGATGCCAGCTCCTTTCATTCAGTCAGTAGCTTCAAACATTTCTGGTATATGAAAAACATGTTTTTCAATGGCAAAAATCAATGAATATTGTAAATGCACAAACAGTAATATCTCCACATTGCACGGTGCAATTCTGAAATTTTTAGCTTTTTCCTGTTAATCCTAGCATGATAAAGAAGATTCAAAGAGAGTGAGATGCCAGCTCCTTTCATTCAGTCAGTAGCTTCAAACATTTCTGGTATATGAAAAACGTTTTTCAATGGCAAAAATCAATGAATATTGTAAATGCACAAACAGTAATATCTCCACATTGCAAGGTGCAATTCTGAAATTTTTTGCTTTTTCCTGTTAATCCTAGCATGATAAAGAAGATTCAAAGAGAGTGAGATGCCAGCTCCTTTCATTCAGTCAGTAGCTTCAAACATTTCTGGTATATGAAAAACATGTTTTTCAATGGCAAAAATCAATGAATATTGTAAATGCACAAACAGTAATATCTCCGCATTGCAAGGTGCAATTCTGAAATTTTTTGCTTTTTCCTGCTAATCCTAGCATGATAAAGAAGATTCAAAGAGAGTGAGATGCCAGCTCCTTTCATTCAGTCAGTAGCTTCAAACATTTCTGGTATATGAAAAACATGTTTTTCAATGGCAAAAATCAATGAATATTGTAAAAGCACAAACAGTAATATCTCCACATTGCACGGTGCAATTCTGAAATTTTTAGCTTTTTCCTGTTAATCCTAGCATGATAAAGAAGATTCAAAGAGAGTGAGATGCCAGCTCCTTTCATTCAGTCAGTAGCTTCAAACATTTCTGGTATATGAAAAACATGTTTTTCAATGGCAAAAATCAATGAATATTGTAAATGCACAAACAGTAATATCTCCACATTGCAAGGTGCAATTCTGAAATTTTTTGCTTTTTCCTGCTAATCCTAGCATGATAAAGAAGATTCAAAGAGAGTGAGATGCCAGCTCCTTTCATTCAGTCAGTAGCTTCAAACATTTCTGGTATATGAAAAACATGTTTTTCAATGGCAAAAATCAATGAATATTGTAAATGCACAAACAGTAATATCTCCACATTGCACGGTGCAATTCTGAAATTTTTAGCTTTTTCCTGTTAATCCTAGCATGATAAAGAAGATTCAAAGAGAGTGAGATGCCAGCTCCTTTCATTCAGTCAGTAGCTTCAAACATTTCTGGTATATGAAAAACGTTTTTCAATGGCAAAAATCAATGAATATTGTAAATGCACAAACAGTAATATCTCCACATTGCAAGGTGCAATTCTGAAATTTTTTGCTTTTTCCTGTTAATCCTAGCATGATAAAGAAGATTCAAAGAGAGTGAGATGCCAGCTCCTTTCATTCAGTCAGTAGCTTCAAACATTTCTGGTATATGAAAAACATGTTTTTCAATGGCAAAAATCAATGAATATTGTAAATGCACAAACAGTAATATCTCCGCATTGCAAGGTGCAATTCTGAAATTTTTTGCTTTTTCCTGCTAATCCTAGCATGATAAAGAAGATTCAAAGAGAGTGAGATGCCAGCTCCTTTCATTCAGTCAGTAGCTTCAAACATTTCTGGTATATGAAAAACATGTTTTTCAATGGCAAAAATCAATGAATATTGTAAAAGCACAAACAGTAATATCTCCACATTGCACGGTGCAATTCTGAAATTTTTAGCTTTTTCCTGTTAATCCTAGCATGATAAAGAAGATTCAAAGAGAGTGAGATGCCAGCTCCTTTCATTCAGTCAGTAGCTTCAAACATTTCTGGTATATGAAAAACATGTTTTTCAATGGCAAAAATCAATGAATATTGTAAATGCACAAACAGTAATATCTCCACATTGCAAGGTGCAATTCTGAAATTTTTTGCTTTTTCCTGCTAATCCTAGCATGATAAAGAAGATTCAAAGAGAGTGAGATGCCAGCTCCTTTCATTCAGTCAGTAGCTTCAAACATTTCTGGTATATGAAAAACATGTTTTTCAATGGCAAAAATCAATGAATATTGTAAATGCACAAACAGTAATATCTCCACATTGCACGGTGCAATTCTGAAATTTTTAGCTTTTTCCTGTTAATCCTAGCATGATAAAGAAGATTCAAAGAGAGTGAGATGCCAGCTCCTTTCATTCAGTCAGTAGCTTCAAACATTTCTGGTATATGAAAAACGTTTTTCAATGGCAAAAATCAATGAATATTGTAAATGCACAAACAGTAATATCTCCACATTGCAAGGTGCAATTCTGAAATTTTTTGCTTTTTCCTGTTAATCCTAGCATGATAAAGAAGATTCAAAGAGAGTGAGATGCCAGCTCCTTTCATTCAGTCAGTAGCTTCAAACATTTCTGGTATATGAAAAACATGTTTTTCAATGGCAAAAATCAATGAATATTGTAAAAGCACAAACAGTAATATCTCCACATTGCACGGTGCAATTCTGAAATTTTTAGCTTTTTCCTGTTAATCCTAGCATGATAAAGAAGATTCAAAGAGAGTGAGATGCCAGCTCCTTTCATTCAGTCAGTAGCTTCAAACATTTCTGGTATATGAAAAACATGTTTTTCAATGGCAAAAATCAATGAATATTGTAAATGCACAAACAGTAATATCTCCACATTGCAAGGTGCAATTCTGAAATTTTTTGCTTTTTCCTGCTAATCCTAGCATGATAAAGAAGATTCAAAGAGAGTGAGATGCCAGCTCCTTTCATTCAGTCAGTAGCTTCAAACATTTCTGGTATATGAAAAACATGTTTTTCAATGGCAAAAATCAATGAATATTGTAAATGCACAAACAGTAATATCTCCACATTGCACGGTGCAATTCTGAAATTTTTAGCTTTTTCCTGTTAATCCTAGCATGATAAAGAAGATTCAAAGAGAGTGAGATGCCAGCTCCTTTCATTCAGTCAGTAGCTTCAAACATTTCTGGTATATGAAAAACGTTTTTCAATGGCAAAAATCAATGAATATTGTAAATGCACAAACAGTAATATCTCCACATTGCAAGGTGCAATTCTGAAATTTTTTGCTTTTTCCTGTTAATCCTAGCATGATAAAGAAGATTCAAAGAGAGTGAGATGCCAGCTCCTTTCATTCAGTCAGTAGCTTCAAACATTTCTGGTATATGAAAAACATGTTTTTCAATGGCAAAAATCAATGAATATTGTAAATGCACAAACAGTAATATCTCCGCATTGCAAGGTGCAATTCTGAAATTTTTTGCTTTTTCCTGCTAATCCTAGCATGATAAAGAAGATTCAAAGAGAGTGAGATGCCAGCTCCTTTCATTCAGTCAGTAGCTTCAAACATTTCTGGTATATGAAAAACATGTTTTTCAATGGCAAAAATCAATGAATATTGTAAAAGCACAAACAGTAATATCTCCACATTGCACGGTGCAATTCTGAAATTTTTAGCTTTTTCCTGTTAATCCTAGCATGATAAAGAAGATTCAAAGAGAGTGAGATGCCAGCTCCTTTCATTCAGTCAGTAGCTTCAAACATTTCTGGTATATGAAAAACATGTTTTTCAATGGCAAAAATCAATGAATATTGTAAATGCACAAACAGTAATATCTCCACATTGCAAGGTGCAATTCTGAAATTTTTTGCTTTTTCCTGCTAATCCTAGCATGATAAAGAAGATTCAAAGAGAGTGAGATGCCAGCTCCTTTCATTCAGTCAGTAGCTTCAAACATTTCTGGTATATGAAAAACATGTTTTTCAATGGCAAAAATCAATGAATATTGTAAATGCACAAACAGTAATATCTCCACATTGCACGGTGCAATTCTGAAATTTTTAGCTTTTTCCTGTTAATCCTAGCATGATAAAGAAGATTCAAAGAGAGTGAGATGCCAGCTCCTTTCATTCAGTCAGTAGCTTCAAACATTTCTGGTATATGAAAAACGTTTTTCAATGGCAAAAATCAATGAATATTGTAAATGCACAAACAGTAATATCTCCACATTGCAAGGTGCAATTCTGAAATTTTTTGCTTTTTCCTGTTAATCCTAGCATGATAAAGAAGATTCAAAGAGAGTGAGATGCCAGCTCCTTTCATTCAGTCAGTAGCTTCAAACATTTCTGGTATATGAAAAACATGTTTTTCAATGGCAAAAATCAATGAATATTGTAAATGCACAAACAGTAATATCTCCGCATTGCAAGGTGCAATTCTGAAATTTTTTGCTTTTTCCTGCTAATCCTAGCATGATAAAGAAGATTCAAAGAGAGTGAGATGCCAGCTCCTTTCATTCAGTCAGTAGCTTCAAACATTTCTGGTATATGAAAAACATGTTTTTCAATGGCAAAAATCAATGAATATTGTAAAAGCACAAACAGTAATATCTCCACATTGCACGGTGCAATTCTGAAATTTTTAGCTTTTTCCTGTTAATCCTAGCATGATAAAGAAGATTCAAAGAGAGTGAGATGCCAAGCTCCTTTCATTCAGTCAGTAGCTTCAAACATTTCTGGTATATGAAAAACATGTTTTTCAATGGCAAAAATCAATGAATATTGTAAATGCACAAACAGTAATATCTCCACATTGCAAGGTGCAATTCTGAAATTTTTTGCTTTTTCCTGCTAATCCTAGCATGATAAAGAAGATTCAAAGAGAGTGAGATGCCAGCTCCTTTCATTCAGTCAGTAGCTTCAAACATTTCTGGTATATGAAAAACATGTTTTTCAATGGCAAAAATCAATGAATATTGTAAATGCACAAACAGTAATATCTCCACATTGCACGGTGCAATTCTGAAATTTTTAGCTTTTTCCTGTTAATCCTAGCATGATAAAGAAGATTCAAAGAGAGTGAGATGCCAGCTCCTTTCATTCAGTCAGTAGCTTCAAACATTTCTGGTATATGAAAAACATGTTTTTCAATGGCAAAAATCAATGAATATTGTAAATGCACAAACAGTAATATCTCCACATTGCAAGGTGCAATTCTGAAATTTTTAGCTTTTTCCTGTTAATCCTAGCATGATAAAGAAGATTCAAAGAGAGTGAGATGCCAGCTCCTTTCATTCAGTCAGTAGCTTCAAACATTTCTGGTATATGAAAAACATGTTTTTCAATGGCAAAAATCAATGAATATTGTAAATGCACAAACA